>NC_031783.1:11905194-11955465 GCF_001522545.3 Parus major | reverse complement strand
TGCGGGTCAGGACGGGCCCGGGAGCGGCGCTGGCAGCGGGTCCCGCAGGCAGCCCCATCCCGGGAAGCTCATCCCGGGGCTGGGCAGCGCGGCAGTGCCGGGGGGTGGAAACCCTTCAATCTCCGCTCTAATGAGAGCCGGGCGAGGAGCGGGTGGCTGGGACTGGTTGTGCCGGTGGCTGGTGCCATCCCCGCCCTGCCAGCCGTGTTTGCATTCGCCTTGATGCCTCGCTCACAGCATCGCTCCCACTTGACCTGAATGCATTTCTGTGTCCCCCGATGTCCTTTAATTCGGGAATATTATCTGTTCTTGGAAAGGTTAATTACATTAAAGGAGAGGATCTCTGTTCCCATTTCTTCATGGCTTCATTTATTCTGCCTTTTATGTTTTGATGCTCTTCAGCACTTTGATCCCTCATTTCTGCCATCCTGGGATAGGAGGAAAAAGGAACACCCTGGCTGGGACCCAGGCATGTCCCTAAGTGACATAAACTGAAATAAGGAAAACAAATTACATTTTACAGCCTCGGGAGCTGTAGAAGTCCTGGCAGCCCAAATGGCATCTGCACACCCAGCACAACCACGGGCCCTACAAGGGCCAGCAGAATGTGCTGCTGGAGTCCTGGTGGCCACAGCAGTGGACAGATGACCATGTGGTGTGCTGCAGGATTAGCCAGCACCAGGATGAGACCATCCCTGCTGCAGCCTGCATGCCCGGGACCTGCATTGCTCTGGAGGCACCGGCAGCATCACTGGTGAAAAATTGCCCTAATTTGCTGCTCTCATAATCAGGCCAAGGCAAAGCAGCAGCCTCTCCTGGCAGCAGAGGCTGCTCGTGAATCTTCCTTGTGGGAAACCTTCCTGAGATTCAGCGTGTGAGAAGGGCAGGAGGGAATTCTGAGGCCTTGCAATAGTATCTTCTTCCGCTTCAGCTGCTACCCAAAGCACAGGAGATGCCCTCTGTGCTGTTTTAATTGGTTGCTGCTTGTAATGAGACTTTATTTGTATTAATTACTTAAATTATGTATTTATGAGTTGCTCTGAGTGCACCATCAACATGTTTAGAACCGTAACAAGCCTCAAGGAGTCAGCTCCTGCATAAGGAAGCTGTGAACTGAAAAACCAGATTCACTGATACAGTGTGCTCCCAAAACGCTTTTTTGTTGTTGTTGTTAAGCCTTTTGTAAACTTAATAATTAGTAGTTGGCTTAGCTGCCAACCCACTGACTGACCAGCACAGGTAAACAGGACTGGTGGTGTTGTTAAATGTTCTCATAATGATGCATTTATCCTGGGCAGACACAGGAGGAGTTGGGCAGTCCTTGCCCAGCAGGGTGGCAGAGAGGGAGATGGAGGCAGGGACAGTGATGAGGAAACAGCCACACAGTCACTCTGACTTCTTAGGAGGAAAGTGGTTTTATTAAGAGAGGATCAGTGGAAGAGAAAGGGAAAAGGGAGCAGGAGGTGGTGAAAACTCCGATGTGAAGACAACCAGGAGCTGGAGAGAGCAGTCAATCAGAGGGATGGCGATTTGGGAGGGGGTGGAAAGGAGCCGGGACAGCTGCACTCAGCATTCGCTCAGCTGCCACTGGAGCTGGTCACAGCAGAGATGTGATGCTCACCACAAGTGCTCTTTATCTGCAGTGATCAGCAGCAGTCACCGTTCTGCTCTGAAACCAATTGTTCATGCAGAGCTCTGTTTCCTGGAGTGGCCACGATCTGAGTCCTCCACGTGGGAGGGTGTAAAATACAGGGGTGTGTGCCTTGGGCAGGTGAGAGCAGGAAACTTCCTGGGGCAGCACATCCTCAGGGAGAAGCAGAATGAAAAAAAATCCCAAAAACTTCTGCCTGAGACTGGAGTTTAGGCAACTGTAGCTGTTTAGCTGAAGAAAGATGTATAGATACACAAATAGCTCCGTGGGGAGAAAAGGCAGGTACCCACGAGCTGTGTATGCCAGAGAGAGGAGACAGCCCAAACCCACAGCTGCAGGCTGAAGCCAGACTAATTGAAATGAGAAAATAGGCATTAATTTTTTAAAGAATGAAGTTGATTAGCTGCTGGAACAAATTACTGAGGAAAGTGAAAGTCTTCCCATGTGATAGTGTTTTCTATTCAAGATAAGATGCCTTTCCCCAAGTGGGCTTCAGCCAAGCACATGTTCCTGTGCTCAGCAGAGCAAGGACGGGGTGAAATGTGGTGGTCTCTGCTCTGAGAAGGTGAAGAGCTGACTTTGTGGCCCCACTTTGATTTTAGGAAATGAATTGAAAGCCATGCTCTTGGCATGGATTTCTAAATCTCCCCTGGATGGTGCTCCTAATTTCACTTTGTGCTGCTACCACAAACCATAAATCCACACAAGCAAACCTTCTGAATGTTTGGACCTTAGCAGCAGCCCAGGGAGAACAGAGGGGGTTCAGCTCATGTTGTCTCTGCTGGTCAGTCACAAAACCCTGACCTATATTTGGGCAGCACTGTAGAACTATCAGCAGCTACTTTGATGTTGGTCCTAAAGCAATTGCAGCCACACCTGTCTCACCTTCAGACTGTGTTGTACACAAGGAGGAGAATTAGGGAATGCCCACAGAGAAAAAGTAAGAATCTAATCTCATGTTGCTGCTTCTATGGAAATAAGTACAAAATTTCCTGGGAGGAGCAGGCTCAAAATCAAAGGGTGAAATCTCCTACATGTTAATGGTGATGGAAGGGAGGAGAAACGGGACTGACAGGTTTGCACAGGAGATTGAGAGTTCCCATCCTGGGAGGTACTGGGAGGATGCAGCACTGACCTGTCTGGGCTCAAGTTCACTCCCTTTGGGAGCTGAAGTTCTGGTGGTGTGGTTCTGGTAGAGGGTCTGAGGCAGGAGAGAGGAGTTATTAAAGCAGGATTTCACCTTGAGCTGGGGAGTCTGAGGGAACTCATCTGACAAGACTGCAGGAGGTTTTTGCTTCCTCACTGAAATCAGTTGATTTGGCTCCAATCAGAGGATGTGGAAGGGGGATGAAATGTTCCTTGTCTCCTCCACTGATAGCATGAAAAAGCAGTGCATTGTGCTGGTGCTGAGGAAGGCCCCTCCTTTGCCCAGCTGCTGCTCTGCATTGGGTGGTGCTGTCCCCATCGTGTGCTGGGACATGCCCTGTGATGCTGCCTCCTGCTCCATCCATCACCCTTCCCCAAAAACCCCTACAGACAAACCCCCTGGAGGCGTGGATGAGCAGCACTGAGTGTGGTACTCGTGGATTTCCATGATTCCCTTCAGAAACCCGAGGAATTGGCA
Organism: Parus major; assembly: GCF_001522545.3. NCBI lineage: Eukaryota > Metazoa > Chordata > Aves > Passeriformes > Paridae > Parus > Parus major. The sequence continues at coordinate 11,952,190 of NC_031783.1, read as the reverse complement.
ACAGTGAAGTACCAGGATTTTGAGAGACAGGACCACTTAAAGACTCAAAACACGATTTATTGTTTTTCTTCTACAGTCTCACAAAGGAGCAAGTGCATCCTCACCTTATTCACTGGATATTCATGGTCAGTGGTCACAAGACTACAAATTACAGGGTCTTTTAAAAGTTATTTAGCCAGTTAACCTTTGGCACAAAAGAATGTTTCTGCTTTCACACCAATAACTAATTACTTTGTTTTATGAATGTTTGCTTCAGTGTGGACTTTTTTAACCAATTATATAGTGACACACAAAACTACTTGTTATACCTTAAACTTCTTATCACCTTTTAACTACTTCTATATCTTACTTTTAAAACCTTAAAACTTCTCACAACTTAACCTACTGTCTCTCTATTTAAACTCACATTCTTACTTACGATTCTAAGTCTGGAAACTTTCTCCAAGGTCTCAGGTCAAACCCTGTGTCCATGTCTACATCTAAACTTGAGTTTACAAGATCCTGAGAGCTTTCTGTGTTTGGGATTCCCACAGTGAAGGACATCTTCCTCCCCTCTGCAGGAGGTGACAGGAGAGAGGCAGAGAGCAGCAGGCACCTTCTGGTAGGTGATGGAGTGGGGACATCAGTGTCCCTAAGGCAGAGCCAGACCAGCAAAATTGTCCCTCTCTGCTGTGTTCTGGCACAGTCCAGGCTCTGTTGGCAGCTCGGGGAGGAGCTTTAATGAAAACAAATGTTTGGCTGGTGTTACTGTAGTGCCACAGACTTCAAGGAGCAAACGGAGAGAGCCCAGCCCCTCTTTGATTAGTGAGTGCAATCTGCTGCCACAGCTGATGCTGGAGGAGAAGATAGACAGAAAAAGAGAACAGCTCTGGAGTGAAGATGAAAACTCTGGGCAGAAGATCTGTGGGAGGATGAAAGGGAGCCATTTATTTGCAAATAAGTTGCTAGATCAGGCTTCATGTGCATCTGGGCAGCTTCTAATACTATGGGCTTATTCAGGGCTGAGAGTTTTGACTGGAGTTGGAGGCTCTTGATACATCAGCCCACACGTGGAGGCACCAGCTGGTCCAAATCTGTCTTGTGCCAATTTAAAGGCTCTTCTTCAGGGGTCTTCTGCACTTTTTACCATTGATTTTGTGTCTCTCTGCAGGAAGTCAGTGTGGCTGCTCCATGATTCATTCCCATGAGGAAGCCTGATTTCAGGTCTCCAGATGGTTGCAGAGGCAGAAGAGGGGGCAGATATGTATTTTTACAGCCAGGAGAATGCAACTTCAGTGTACAAATTTGGCCTGGCTTAGAAGATCTGGGGAATATACAGAATGATTATTTACTTATCTATTTTCACAATTGTGTTCCTTTCAGCTCCTGGTTAGGCTTTAAGAACACTGAGAAAGGAGAAGGCTGCTGCCTGAGCAATCCATCCCAGGATTTAAACTCAGCCTGGTATCTGGTCTGTGTGTTCCCTGGGATTCAGCAGAGTCCACTTATTGAGTCCAGCAGAAACAGCTTTTTGCTTCCTGGTTTCAGAGGAGGTGTTAAGTAGGACATGGATAAATTTGGGAATATTAGTAAGGGAAGAAGGGCAGCTATTTCTTTTGAAATAAATCTTTGATAATAGATCTTTGGGCATAGAACTGTGAAGAGCTGCCCTTTGTAGAGAGCTAGAGGCTGAGACATTTGCAGATTTGCAAGAAAGGAAACTTTCTGATTCCAATAAATCATTGGGCAGAAATGGATGTTTGGGAGCATTTCAAGTTTCTGTATAGGCAGCCCTGTCTGGCACTGAGTCCTGCAGTGTTTCAGCTCAGGGAGTGTCTTGCTGATGTCAACAGTTCAGGGCTGGGTCATGTCCTGCATTGGCATCTCAGTCTAGAGGAATTTGGGAACCGCTGTGTGACAGTGCAGGTGGAGAGGTTTTTGGTGGCACCCCAGTTTTAAGGCTAATCAGAGTTTTCCCTGAGTCTTCCCTGAGATGCAGAGACACCAAGTTTCAGATGGTCAGTAATGTGAAACAGGCTCTCTGCACAGAAGGAGGGAGGTCTGTGACTGAGAGACAGAGTCCTGCAAGGCTCTGCGTAATTAAAACACTGCAGTGAGATGAAACACGAGATGGAGAGCAGAGATAGTTGGAGGCACTGAGAAACAGAAGCGTTTTCAAGTATTTTGCTGCAGAGGTGACTGGAGAATTTGCCTGATTTTCCCCTTCCTGCCTTTTGCCAGGTGACTGGTGCTGGGCAGCCGTGTGGACACATCACTGACCCAGAAACCTCCGGTGCCAGGACAGGAGTGGGCACTAAACTGAGCTGGGGCACGAGGTGGAGGAGAACCACAGGGCTGCAGAGCCTTGAGTCAGAGCTCATCTCTGTCTCACTGGGCTGATGCATGGCTGTGATTTTTGGCTCAGGAACTGACCACAGCCCAGCTTGCTCTGGGCTGGGCGAGGATCCGCTTGCACCCGGTGACGCTACAAAGGCGGCTAAAGGCCAAGTGCTGTCACTGGAAACCAACTGTGAATTAATACACAGGGTGTGATTAATGTGCTTTTTAAATGCATTCATGTCCTGTCGCACTGGCTGTGGCTCTTGTGTCACATTTGGTGTTCTCAGAACATTTATTAGCCTTACAGATCCCTTGATTATGGCTTTCTCTTTTATAATTAAGCCATGAAACTCAGCATGGTGCAGCTTATGCAGTATTAATTCATGGCTGGCGTATTCTGCCTGTGCCCTAGGATAAGGCTAAATGGTGGCAGCTGGATTGCTCTCTGCACAGTTGCTATTTTGAAATTTTTTAATATGATTATAAAAATCACATTCTGCCTGCATATGGGCAACTTGGGGCTCTGCAGTGCCTCAAGCAGTGGGTGAAGCCTGACTTCCTCAAGAGCAGAATCTGTGCCCCTGGCAGCGCTGGGAGAAGGGGTTTCCTCCTGCCCCAGGTGCTGGCTGATGCTCTCCAGGTGGATGCTCTTAGCTCTGCTCCAGTGCAAATGCAGTCCCACGTGCTCCCCACTCCCTGCCCACCCTTCCTAGGACATGCCTGTGTAAATGTGAGTCTTGTAAATGAGTTCTGTTTCACTCCTTTTTGTCCTTCTTTTCTTCATGTGAGAGTTAAGTCAAATTCAGGATTTCCTGCGAGGCTGCAGCTCCACGGCCCCTTTCTGTCAGCAGCAGCTGCCGTGGATGTCTGAATAGTTTTCCTCCTGGCTGGTTGCTCCTGCCCTCGGAACAACAGTTTAACAGTTTGTGTGGCCATGTGGTGAGCTGAAAAGGGAACAAAAATAGCACAAAACATGTCTGTTTTATTTAATTTTTTTTTATTTTCCCTCTCCTGGGAGCTAGTTGTAGGAGTGACTGTGCTGGAGGAATTGGAGCTCAGAGCTACTGGGAGGGAAATCACTGGAATGACACAGACCCAGTGCCCCAGCCACTGCTGGCCCAGAGGTGGCAGTTTGAATGCAGAATTCATGAGGTCTTTGCTGGGCCACTCGCTGTTTGCTTTGGGTAAATCCAAGCAGCTTTGCAGCCGCCTCCTCCGAGGGTGAGCTGCAGCACAGGGTGATGGGCTCCAGCAGCTCTGCCCACAGGGCTCTGGTCTCCTGGGAGTCCTACCAAATATCAAATATGGGGACAAAGTGCCAGTTACTGGGGAGCAGTCCTGTCAGTGTCCCTCCTGCGCTCTTCACAGATTCCACAGCGGAATGGGTCTCACTCTGCTGTGTGTGTTAGTGACACACATACCCACACTGCTCAGGTTATTGATTACTGCTCATCAAACCATTTCTGGAGAGACCTGACTGCTGATCATCTCAAAGCTTCTGTTTCAAAAAAAAACAGTGCCAAACCCTACGTGCAGGATGCAAAGCTGTAGTGCAGAAACTCTTTGAGCTCAGACGTTTCCATGGAGATGAATCTTTGATCTCGCTGAAATAAATAAAGGGCGGAGAAGATGCTCCCAAACTAGGGAGGAAGGCAAGGCTGATCCCTACGGGGCAGAAGCTCTCAACAGGAATTAGGGTGACAGGAGGCTTCTCTTTTTATCCCCTCCCAATGCCATGTCTGTGGTAGCAGGGAGGGTGAGCTCCAGCACACGTGGAGAACGTGCCTTTCATGCAGCCAGCCAGACACTGTGCACCTTGGAGTTGCCTGATTTAATGCTGCTGGAGAGGCAGACCTTTGTCTGCACTGCAATTTTCACCCTGTGCTGCAGGATTTGGAGAACAGAGACACAGGGGTTTAACACCAGTGAGAGGCACGCTCGTTTTTCTTGACTGTGGTGAAGCAATCTGAGCAATGAGAACTGCCAGGAAAAGTGCATGGATAAAATATAGAGGGGGGAAAATAAATCACATTTTACTCTGGTGTAATGTGCAAACTAGAAGTGTTTACTGTGCTGACATGGAGACAGTGACCTAAGGCAGCAGTCGAGTTGGCTTTCTCCACACGGGTGAGCTTTGACCGCAGCTCACGCGTTCCTCGAGCTGTCGGCAGGATCTGTTACTGCTGGCACTGGAAATTGAGGCTGCCGTGGATGGAGCAGAAGAGAATTCATTAGGGAAGGGTATAATTAGCAGAGTAGTCTGTGGGAGCTGCTGCTTGGTTAGCTGTGGCCAGGAGCTCGGGCAGGATTGGGGCTGGAGCGGCCGGAGCCACGCTGGGCTCCCCCGGCCACGAGTGCGGCCTTCTCGCTCCGCTGGGCACCTGGCTGGTGGCTTGTCCTGGTCACTTCAGATCTGCTCACAGGACAGTGATGGATCTGTCCCTTTGTCTCAGCTGCCAGCACAACCCCAAACAGGTTTTACTGCGGCGTGTAGGAGCGTGTGGGGTGAGCAAACTGCTGCGTACAGCTGGTGCAGCACTGGTTCTCCTCCTTCTCCTAAATTATCTTCCTCACTGCACTGAGCTGCCACTTGTGCTAATTAGGCTCTCTGCTCTGCTCTAGGGGTTTTCACCCAGGCTAAATGGTGCTTAAATACTTTGCTCCCACCACTGCTTTCCCTGGAGCAAGTGGTGCCTTTGTGCCTTGCTGGATCTCAGGCTCCTGAACGACTCAACCATCATTTCGTGTAATTTTAAATGTACAGTTTAAATACTTTATTTATGAGGATAAATGTTGTTTACAGGTGTGAAATCTTACTGTTTTTTTTTCCAAATAGTGCAGAAAGCTTCAGTGTTGAACAAAGCCCACAGGTTCCCTTTAGGAGCCGACAAGTGGGGTTTTGTGTTGATTTTGTTGTTATTTCACACGATCCTCATTGAAAATACTGTCACTGCTCTCTGTTTCCAGAAATGGGCCATTTAACTGAGAAAACCATATTGTCTTATGCACTGCTTCACTGTGAAGAAAATATGTTGAAAGAGCATGCAATATTAAAGGTATTTTGAATCAAATTCACTTCAGCTGGTTTCAGTGGAAGATTTAGCCTTGTTTTCACAGGGCTCTTTATCAGAACCTAGAGCACAAAATACTCTGTTGGGTCAAAGTTAAGGTTACTAGACAGTAATGAAAACATCATTTTTACCCACAGTTACATGGACAAGGCAGGATTTCTGTGCAGCCACAGCTGTTTGTCACAGGGCTGTGATGGATGTTGTCACTTAGCAACCGCTGCCATTTGTGTTTTAACTGCAGCTTTTTTGTTGTTGGCACGTAATGAGAGTTGTAACAATGAGATCAGTCCTATCAAGGGTGTTTGTTATCAAGAGTGATGGGCTTTAGGACTCACCTGTGCCCAGCCTACAAGGGCTAAATTGGAAGATTTCATGTGTGATGGCTAATGCAGCTTAATAAAGGTTTGTTCAGGAGCTGGCTTGGCTGGGCCAAGTGATGCTTCAAGATGTACAGCCTGCATTCACCATCTGCCAGGCCTGGCTCTGCAGCTCCTTCATCCTCCCAGCCCTGCTCAGAAGCTGGTTGGAGGCCAAAGCTCTGAGTGCAGAAAGGAGGGACCAGCCTGGGCAAGCCTGGATGTCTCTGTGCACAGCAGCACCAGATCCCTGCTCCCTCCTGCTGAGCCAGCCTGAGAGCTCAGGGAGTATGGGGGCAGTGGGGACTGGAAATGGGAGGAGTGGAAGATAATGAGATGGGAGAACTGAGGATTGAAGGTTTCTGTCTCCTGAGGGTAATTCCCACCTGCATTGAAAATGAGGGAAAAGGGTCAAACCTATGGGAGTTCAAGCTCTGACCCTCTACAGGGACTGGTTAAGGTCATGGTTTAACATCTGGTCTGGTCTGATCTGATCTGACCAAGAAATGTGTCTCAAAGACGTGGGTGCACCCCCTGTGCCAGACATTGGGCTTCTGCCTGGCACTGAGATTACCAAACAAGCAACCAGGGAATAACTTGGTTTGGATGGGTTTGTTTTGGAGGCAGAGATGCTAAAGGTATCTTTACAGCCCTGTTATATGTTCATTATTATGTAAATAAACACTTTCAGCTGGTGTGCTCTGAGCAGAGAGTGAGTATTGGTACCACAGGTAGAAACACTGTTTAATTTCATTTTGCTTTAACTGAAGCTGTTGTGTAATTGCACCTGTAGCTCTGCAGGTGCTCATCCCCTTCCATCAGGGGGATTTAGGAGAGCCCCCAGGCTGTGTTTCCTTACAGTTGCACATCCTCAGCTCTGCTCTGCCTTGTCCACATGAACACATTGCTCCTTCAAATCCCATTTCTCTGTGTGCTGGCCCCAAGGCTAAAGGCAGGACCTGTCCTGCCTCTGGAGCAGCACAGCTGACACAGGCCTGGCCCTGCTGAAGTGGGGCTTTATTTCTCAGCAGAAGACAAAACCCACTGCTCGGAGGGGAAATGACACAGACCACAGAGCTGCTGCTACTGGTAAGTTTTTCCACTGGAAATTGCTGAGATCTTCTGCAGTGAAGCTGTTTGATGAGTTCCTCTCTGATGCACACCATTTTTTAGAAGCCTTGATGAATATGTATTGAAAGGTAGAGCAAATTTTATCAGAGGAGGATAGAAGGAATTGCATAGGTGTGCACAAATTGATCTGTAATCACAGATCACGTATATCTAAGCTGAAGCAACAGCCCTAGACATTTATGACCTATTTTTGACTAAGTTGTGCAATTAGTGTAATTAGGCAAAGAATATTCTTTGTATTGTAAATGTCCAGTGTATTAAACCAGAAAATTAACAGCCATTCCTTTGGCAGCTTTCATAAAGCCATTGCTAGTGTAGGGCTGAGCCAAAGATGCCTATTCTCTCTAGTGTCTGAGTTGGAGCAGTTAAAGGATAAATCCTTTCTTCAGAGCTTTGTTAAAATGTGTTGAAAGCAACTCTAGGAATTTCCCACCTATGTACAGATCAGACAACACAACATTTCCCCTGTGCAGATAAAGAGCTGAAATAAGCTTTGAAATTTTCTTCTGTCACAGCACCAGCCACCAGAGATGCAATTCTTTTTTAAGCTGTGATTTTTGTCAATACCACCTGCATTTCTCCTGCTGACTATTCAAAGCCTACTTAAAAACCAAGGACAGTCCTGAGCCTGGTATCCTCTTGCATTGAGGCCCATGTCTGGGCACAGCCTCTGCCAGCATCACCTCTGTGGGTGTTGGAAAAGCTCTCAGTGGTGCCTGCCTCCTGCAGGAACTGAGCACAGCTACATCTCTGATGGGATGGACCCTGGAGTTTCCAGAGAAATCCATCCCAAAATGTCCATAAGAGCAGGCCAGGCAACCAGGTCAGCTAGAAGATAGAGCAGTATCTTCTTCCTCCTCTATGCTGTGTGCCAGAGTGAGCTGGTGGTAGTTTCTGGAGGGACAACTGTTGCTGTGCTGTGATTAAATAACAATGGCACTTGCTGAAGTGAATGCTCAGGATGCACCTGGGGGCAGCCAGAGCTGCTCAGGGCTGTCTCCTTGGGAGCCAAACCTCCTCCCCAGGTGAAGAGTGACCACAGCTCCTCGGCAAGACTGCACAGAGTGCAATTCTTAACCCAGCAGGAAGCTCTGTGGCTAGGATAAGGATCTTGTGGAAGTGCAAAAAAAAGCCTGGGTAGGTAAGAAGTGGGTTTAAAATAAGTTGTGAGTGTAACCAAGTAGGGTAGGGCTTGTATGAGTCCTCAAGTGTGTGCAGATGAGCATCCTAGAGAGGATATCCCAGCATGAGGGAAGATCCACATCAGTAGCTGTTTTGGTGTGTGTTCATAAACTTGGTACCTAAATTTCCAGCTCAAAAATCCCACCCCATTGTTTTCTGTAGAAAGAATTGTGGAGTTTTTAGTTTGCTTTCATGTCCCTTAATCTCTCTAGCCTTGGGCACTTGTTCCACACACTGCCCAGACGTCCATGACCCTTCCTGTTTCTCCCAGCTATCAGGTGCAGGATGGCAGTGCCAGCACCTTGGTGTCTGTGGGACTCCACTGTCACTGCAGCAGCAGAGAAAACAAAAGGCAGAGCAGGGAGCTCAGACAGGACAGAGATACAGAGTCAGCACTGTCACAGAGTTGCTGGAGACCTGTTTCTAATGAAAGAGGAAACAAGTCCTTAATACCCCTTCTAAAGATAAGGAGCCCCCCCAAGCTTGTTGTACATTTGGTTTTTAGTGTACAAGTGTATAAGCATGATTTTGGACTGCAATTAGGCAAATGCTACAAACATAATGTCACCCTCACCCCAGCTGATTAAAAGGAAAAAAGAGCTCCATGAAAAATTAATAGGTCTGGGAGTTGAGAGACCTTGGTAATAAGCAGTGAATTTTCCTTCTGTAACAACTCACTTTTTCAATTTGCTGATATCTGAATAACTCCTTGGAGTCTCCCAAAGTGCACAGCCCTGAAATGACAAGAATTCCAGTGTTGAACAGGAGGGAGGGGTTCACCCAGCAACCTGCTGCCTCCTCTCCTGGAGCACAGCTGAGCTACTGTCAACACAGAATGCTGCTTTTGGAACTGCAGTGCCTTCACTGGACAGGACTGCTGGAACTCCACAAACACCCCACACTTCTTTAAAAGAACATCCTGCTCTCTCACTAACCCTTTCCATTTCTGAGATGAACACAGTGGCAGGAAAAGGCCTGAATTTTAGTATCTTCTGTCTTTTGCCAGGTGCAGACCCATCTCAGGTAGAATTGTGTGTCAGCAGAGCTATTCTCTCCTAAAAACAGCTGCTGGTACAAAACCCAAGGGCTCTGTCACACACAAAGGCACAGAGCAATAGCCAAGAGTGCTCTTTCCTCAAAAGGCACAGAGAAAACCTTCAGCTTCAGCAGCAAGAGATCCAAACTACATCTCAGTCCATTGTACTGCTGCAGGGAGCAGATTGTACAAGTCCTTTCACTGCTTTGGATGTGCCAGCCTCCACTGCCCCAAAATCAGCGTCGTGTTCCTGCCTCTCCACAGGCTGCAGGAGGATACAGGATGCTCAGAAACTCCTCAGTGCTGGAAAAGAGCCCACCATGGTTTCATCTACTGCTAAAGATACTGTTTGGTTTGGGGTTTTTTCTAGGCTGCAGAAAGCTTCTTAATACAGGGCAAGATACTGGAGTAAGTTGCAAACTGCACCCTTCCCCAGGTTTTTAAAAAAAACAGGAATTTTTCCTCAAAAAATCATGTTGCCATTCACACTATGTCTGCTGGTTTCTAATTGTTACCAAAGCTAATCACAGATCAAACTTATCTTGAAAAAGCTGCAAGTTTCTCTCAAAAGTTAGAAACTGAGTACTTCAGGAATGGAAAATAGGAGCACTTGAAAAAAATTATCAGAAAATGGACTTGCTTCTGGCTTCAATTAAAACCAAAGTCAGCATGTTGGTGTCACTGCTGAGATCAAACAAGTCTGTCATCTATAGGAGAAAATTTGTAATGCTAAGGATGATCAGCTTTTGACTCCTTAAATGCCACCTTCTGCTCTAGACCTCAAAATGCACAAGGGAAGCTGAGAGCTCTGTTTTTAGAATAAATACAGAAAGGTCAAAACAAGTGTCCCTTAAAACCAGTCTCCATCAGTTTTAGCTACTCTGGCTCTAAAAGGAGCCTGCAACAGCTTGTTTTCAGTCACTCTTTTGTTTTTTTTAAATGCTTCCTTATGTAGGCATGGTCTGGTGCTTTCTTAAAAAACTTTTAAAAAACCAACAAATGCCATTGTCAATGTTTTTTACTTTGAAAAAGAAACAACAGTTTATTGGAAATGACACTTTTTAACAAAAAAAAAATATTCACCAGTATTAAAGCAAAGGTTTTCTAACCCTTTTAACAGCTAACAAAACCATCCTTCTCCTCCAGAAGAAAACTGCTTAAGCACAGCTCCCTCAGAGCAAAACCTGTTCAGTAACAGTCAACTTCATTATCCTCTATGGTCCTTACAGCAGCAAGGATGTCCTGTAAGAGGGACTGAGGGCTTTCCTCCACATGGTCACTACTTTTATTTAGCTCATCATGCAGCTCCAGTAAGTCAATTGCACCCAGAGCTAACATCATGCTCTCTGGATCTTGGAAATCCACCCCATCACCACCATCTGTGGGGAAGTTCTGAGCCAGAGAACCCTGTCTTAGTGTCCTCTGTAACCAGGCAATGCCACGTCCTGCAGGTGAATCTTCAATCTCTTGTGGATTCTCCAAAGTACTCATGGGGTAGAAATGACCTCTCAAGCCAACCAGCACATCACAGGCTCTCTGCCCCACGGGTTTGTCACAGTCACACAAAGATCCAAACAAAAACCCAAACAGCTTTGCTCGACAGAACACCTGCAGCAGCTCGTTCTGAGGGGTGGAACTTGTGACTGCAGAGGAGACAGGAGCATAGGGACACTGGGAAAGCTGGCAAATGGTCTGACTACAGAAAACTTCAACCAGCTCCAAACCACCAAGTCTGACTTCCCAGTCTAGGTCATGCTCCACAGTCTGGATGACTCTAGAGACAAACTGCTCTGTATCTTCCAGCTGACCTGTGCAGCCTTCTCTCAGCCACTTGGTGAACATGCTGATCACAGCCCTTCGAGGAAAACCCTCTGAGTCTGTTGACAAGATTTCCTGAAGCTTTGCTACAATGCCCTAGATGCAAAAAGACAAAGCACAGTGAGGGGAGGAACACGGAAAGAAGAACAGCAGAGGTGAAAAGTCTTGTCATTATTGGTTGTGCAATCTGCCTGCATGAACAGGTAACTTGTGAATAAAAAGAATTACAGCAGTAAACTGATGGGTAATTCTGCCCATGCAGAAAAGGTTTTCCTACCTCTTTGTTATATTGATTGCCTATGGCAGGTGACTCTGGAGCAAAGCAAGAAACGAGGGCCAGGTGTCCCACCGCAGTCACGGCGCTCGCTCGCACGTAGCTCTCCGGGTCCTCCAGCAGGTTTTCTGTGAGCCTCAGCACCTCTGAGGACAGGAGACACTGCCTGAACTCCTTCTGGTCTGTGAACAAGATAGCAATCCAGAGAAGTGGGACTTTATTCCCTCTGAGCATGAAGCTGTTTCCAATGCAAAGAGTCCTTTGCCTCATACAAGGATGGCCACTGCCTGCAGGGACAGCTGCCAGGGAGAGGAGCTGCTGCAGGGACCAGGAACATCTCTGTGTCAGGCTCCCCCTTTCCCAGCAGCTTTTAGTCAAGCCCTGACAGACACTGGAACTTGGAGAATGTCACTTAGAGTTGTTTTAGCAGCAAGAAAGAACTTTCTGTGGGCAAACGGGGACATGGTTCCAGCCTCATCAAATTAATGCCTTTGCTTCAAAGAGGAAAAAAATAGTCCTTCTTTCCTGTTGTCAAGCATATGGCAGAGAAAACAAAGTAACTGCAGCACTGAGAGGGGCTGCAGGTAAAGTGCTAATGCAGCTGAGCGTGCTGGATGCTTCCTTTGTGACCTGGGGACAACAGCAGTTGACAACATTCCCCTCCCAACATCGCAGAGCTACCTTAAGAAAATTAGCATTGCCTCAGTGCTACCTGCTGCCATGCCTGAGCTATCAGTAAAGTAGAAAATCAGTAATTATTCCCAAGCATATAAAGCAGGTCTAGGCTTTTAGCCTCCTAAAGCCCAGCCCCCAGCCTGCTGAAAGAAACCAGACTCGAGTGCAGAGCAAACTAAGAACCAGAAAGTATTATCTGCCATTAAGCACTGTCACCTGCCTTGACAGACATGTCTCAACACCCCTCAGTTTAACTCACCAAAACTGCCATTAAGGCAGGCACAGCAATCTGAGTTCAACAGAAAAAGCAGGGTAAGTTTATTAACATTTTTGTCAGATTTTTATCATGATCAGAGTAAAAATTTTGACACTTCTTTCTTTTCTCAGCCCTCCAGTTACAGGTCAAAAGATGCTTCACCAGCCTGACTGACTTTCACAGCATTAAAAGAAATACTCCTCAAATCTGTACTGGTAAATCTTTGCACCTACCTCTCAAGCACTTAACCATGGCAGTGAGGAATTCCAGGGAAGAATCTCTTACTTCCCAGCAAGGACTGCACAAACGTTTCTGCAGCACCACAAACACATCTGTAAAAGGCAAGTGACAAACCTGAACAGCCATGAAATGCAACAAGCCTTACTGAAGCACTCAGTGTACAACCTCTGCATCGTTTCATCTGATACAATCCCTTTTGCTGCTGCTGTGTGCTTCTCCCAGAGTTCTGCAAAGCACTCTTTGGGCAGCTAAACTTTAATTCAACATAACTGTGAACAAGTGAATCCAGTGCTTTGAGCAGGAAAGGCAGGCAGGAGCAGATTTCATGTGTGCCACTAGCTGCTGTTTGTCCCAGCTGGAACAGCTTCATTACCTTCCAAAATCTTCTCAGTTTGTTGCCACTGACTGTTGGAGCAGGACAGTTCCTGCAAGTGCACCAACCACTTGGATGTAGCTTGGAAGGTTTTCTTTAGAACCTGAAGCAATGTAAAGCAGATTGACTTTACTACAGGAGGAGGCAGTGTTGCCTTTATGCCTTTAAAGGTAAAATTCACTTTAGCCTCAAACTTACAGAGAAATTCTCAGAGGAAACAAATGCATATGCCTCCTTACTAAGAAGCCAGCCACAAATAAATGGTGCTTAAATATAATTTCTAACAAACACCTAGAAAATCCCTGTGTTCAGTTTAATATTATGAAGTTCTAATATCTCCAGCTTTGGATTTGCAGCTGACATCAGAGTCATTCAAACAAATGAAGGCAAAAAAACCAAATCCCCCTCATAAAAAGAATTCAATCCTTCATGACCATGTCAAGTTGGACATGTCAGTGCTACTCTTAGACATGATGGCTCCATTCTTCTCAGGAAGTCTCAATGTACTGCTCAGTTACTCACTCATTACAATTTTAGCTGTTTTCTGCAAGCCACCCAGGACAAGTGCTCTATATATTCTAACACAAAGTGTGCTAAGAAAAAAGTGCAGTCAAACCCTTTCTCAGAATTATACCCCACTGGGGCAAGCTAATAGACTTGGATCTCTCCCTAGGTCTATACTCACAGTAGGGCTGGTGTTTGGACTCTGCAGATATGCCAGAAGGACATCAAACAGACTTCCTATGAGTGTGTCACAGTCTGAAACAGAGAAAACAAACCCAAAGGACCGATACTGAGAGATGGAGCAGCCAAATCCCTGCTGAAATACAGAAAGGCACAGAATTGGACAACTGTTTTGGATAAGAAAGCAAAGATTAACTCACCTTTTTTCTCTGAGAGTGCTGCAAGGACATCAAGAGCTGACTTCTGCACTCTGAAGCAATTGACCAAATTCCGGCTTATTTTGCTTCCCAGAGGAGAAGTTGGGCTCAGGAAGCCATTGCAGAATTGCAATATTGTCATGAGAGAGCGCAGCAAAGACACACAGGGTAAATCCACTCTTAAATGTTTCTAATGGGTGAGAAAGAAAAGAGTTTCCAGCAACAGTCTCAAGTACAGAGCAGTTTTAAGTCAGAAGGCAGCAAAAATTGCAAATTCTAGTGAGTTCTTCAGGTACCACAGTGTCAATAACTGCAAATAAATTATCTTCCTCTCTTCCAAGAACTATTGCACAGATAGGAGACTCTTCCCACTGCTTGGGAAAGCAGTTCAATTTGTGTTTCTTCTCAGGATCAATAACTGCAATACAAGTAAGCTTTGCTAACAAAGCTCATCAAGACAAATTTAAAACTTAAGCCCAGTCCCTCTTTAAGAGTCTCAGTATCCCTCTGTTTTCCTATTTAGAGCCTGATGTGCTAAATTTCCTTTAACTATGGAAACCCTCACTGCCAACTCCTCTCCACATTGTTATGCTCTACTGCATAAGTTTGCAACCATCTTAACGCTGTCTTTCAAGGACCAGTTTGATTCCCAGGCTGTTTTTTTCTCTCTCTGAATGTTACCAGAGACAGCAGCTTCTCCAGGTGAGCCAGGGTCTGACACAGGAGACCAGCACAAGATGTCTTGGAGGACAGAAGACTTTCAACAGTGACAGGATCACTGACAGACTCATCCAGCAAACCTAGAGGACCAAAGAAGGGAAGAGCTCAAGTCATCAATGAATAGAAAAGGCTGTGAATACCAAGATATTCAGGTGATGTAGTATGAATATCCATTCAAATGCAACTGGCAGTAGGATTTACCACGAACACTGCTACTGTCCTTGACTCCTCCTACTATTTTTCCTCCAGTTTGGTCTGCACCAGGCACTTGAAATACAGGCAAGAACACTGGCCTCTAACTTTTCTGTCACAACTGTACCTGCACATTCCAGAGGCTGGGAGGCTGCTCTCAAAATACAGTCCATTGGCTGAAGCAGAACAGTCAGTGCCTGAATTCTGACATCTTGTGGGCTTCAAGGAGGAAACAGCAGTTACCAACACAAGTAACACTTCAATTCCTTCCCAAATACCTGCTCCCAAATGCTGAGCAGGACAATGCTTTTCATTCAGGCTTTTAAACAAGCCAGCAATGACAGAGCAACAAAAACAGTAGGGGACCTTCAGATAGCAGAAGAGAACCTTTTTCTAAGGTCCCCTTGCTAACTGAAAGCAGAGGATAAATTGCTCTGGAATTTAGAAGCTGCTTTATCAAGTTAAGCAAATAGAGAGTGAGATCCTGTGTAAGGAGGCTGAGAGAGGCATATCTTGTCAACAAAAGAGTGTCCTTCTATCTTAGAATATGAGCGTTACTTAGCCTGTAAATCAGTATCTGTATGCGCTGTATTCATCTGATGATTTCCTGCTGCTTTTTCACTATCTAAAGGGGAATCATGGAGCAGAAACACCTGCATAGTGCAGAAATTTCATTGCAGTAAGTCCTACCATTTGCAGAGCTTCAAAAGTCCCACTGCCAGAGGACCTGCTTGTACTGGGGTTAAGTGTTCCAGAGCAGAAGTTACTAATGCCCAAAAGCTGCCTTCAGTGCCACAAAACACAGGGGACCTGAGAAGACAGAAGTGTAAGTGTAACCTATTCCATGGTGGCAAACAGATCTATGTCAGCACAGGCTCCAAGGTGCCAGAAGATCTTTACCGTGCCACGTTGAGCAAAAGATCCGCCAGCACAGGCTGTGCTTGAACAGTCTCCTCCAGCAGAAAGGATTCTATTTGCTTTGCTATGTCTAACCAAAGGACTTCAGTCCATGAAGCATAACAACTGCCAAAACAACTGCCAAACAAACTGCTCAACAGTTTCAGGGACTGCTCAATGTGAGAGGCAGAGCTGGACTGAAGTGACTCTTCTATGTGCTTGACAATCATCTGGGCACACGCTGGCCACTCACAGTCCTTTGTACTGAGAGCTTTCGATGTTTCAGACTCCAGGGAGAAGGTGAACATGTGCACCAGGAGCTGGCTGGCAGCTGAAGCCACAAACAGGCTGGGATCACCTTTCAGAGTGAAGATCACATCCATGCCTCCTGTGGGAAAACAAAACAAGTCAGTGGAGGAACAACCAACCATTTATAACTCTAATTCAGGTACCACACAGTGTTAAATGGTGATGGTGGGATTTCCTTACACTTTATTTTGTAATCTCTACTCAAAGTCAGCCAGTCCTTAGGAACAAGCAAATGGAAGAAGAAGATAAAATTGTTTTCAGATCCTCAGGGGTTTAATAACTCAGGATCAGATTTCAATATAACATCAGTAACATTAAGAGAGTTGACAGCACGCTCAATGTGTATTTATGGACAGAGCCTGTACCATCTCTGGCCATAACCACTAGGAAAAATCTGAACAGCAGCATCAGTACCACTTTCCCATCACATGGACAGCAGTTTGTGCTGCTCTTTAATACCAATACAGTCTTTTAGGGCCCTCTGTACATGGGATCTAAAGTTGGTGTTAACAGCACAATTTACATACTTCCATAACAACAACAGGATTACAAATGTGTGCAAACACAAAGACATAAATGAGCCTCTGCTTAGCTTTTCTGCACTAAAATCATGCTGAAATGTGCCCTTTAGTAGCAGTTACAAATAGGAATACAGATAGCTCTTAATTTTATAAGGGTAATTTTGTAAGATTCTTTCCTCTCTTAAAAGAGCACCACCTTCAGTGTTTGGAGAAAAAAATACAAAGGCATAACTAACTTAACAAAGGTTAACTTAATGTTCAGCTAATTTAACCAACATCTTTCAATGACTTTGGTGCTCTGACAAATGGCTTATTTTAATCTTAAATAAACAAACACTCCCATCTTGCTCATTTGACATGTGAATGGCAGGGACACAGCAGATGTGGGGGGATGGCAGCCCCAGCAGCACTCACCTGTGGAGCAGAGGAAGTGCAGGGCAGGCTGGTGGTGCAGCATGCTGTGCACACCCTTCAGCCAGGCGCTGCGCACCGACGCGTCCTCCCACGCCGCGCCGCCCCGCGGCCCCTCCTGGCCAAAGAGCCTCCCCAGCAGCTTCTCCTGCTGAGACAGGGCAGAACACAGAGAAAACACTGAGCAAAAGGGCTGCTCTGTCCAAGTCAAGAGTATCAATACTCTAGTGAAACCTCCTCTTGTTAGAAGTTCCATTAAAATGGGCAATTTTCAGAATCTCATGCTTAAACGTAACATATGGACAAATTAAAATGTTCAAAACCAAAACTGCTTTGTTTTCATGTGCTAAGGGACAACTTATGTGTATCAGTTCCACCAGACTGCTTTATACACCTGTACACATCTCTTCCCTAAAGGAAGCCTTTTGGGTTTTGTACTAATGTGTATCCTGTTGCAGAAAGCAAGGCTTTAAAAAGCTCCCTCTATTTTGCAGGGAATCAAAAATTTCCTGTCACCCTTCTATGGAGGGAAAATGGCATTTGTTAGTGCAGTTTAAATCTACAGGATGTGTCTTGGGACACAGTACTGTGTAGTGACTGCTGTGAAGTACTGTTACCCCATACATTCTTTTAAACTAAAAATGGGAAGCACCACACATCAGCATTCACAGTCCTGCTGTGGTGAGACAGCTGCGAGAAGCAGCTTAACGTGGGAACTGAACAGGAACGCTGATTGTAGGCCTCTGTTGTCATATCACTTCTGCTGAGTTGTTCCATGCCAGCCATAAATTTACTAAGCAGAATATGCACACTTTCAGGGGTCATCCACACCGGAGGAGGCAGACACACAGCATGCAGGGACCTGGCTGGCCGACTCACCTGCAGGTGCTGGAAGCGGCTCTCGGAGGAGGCGAGGATCCCGGCTAGCTGCAGGGTGAAGGCCAGGATGCTGGGGCTGGGGTCTGCCAGGGCCAGCACGGAGCTGATGAGCTCTGTCAGACACGGGTTATCCTGCACCAGCTCCACAGTCCCATCTGCACAGGAGAGACCAGAAAACAGCAGGTCACTGCCAGGACTCTCCTGTCTCATTAAAGTGGTCCACTGAACTGAGGGAAGCCCTGCCAGCTGTTAGAACTGATGAATTCGGGTTCACCCACAGCATTTTCAGGTGTCACAGCACCTCGGATACTTGTGGAGACACGCAAATCCCACCTGGACCTGTTCCCGTCCAGGGGACCCTGCACTGGCAGGATGCTGGATGATCTCCAGAGGTCCCTTCCAACCCGAACTATTCTGGGATTCCGTGATGGACCTCCGCTCCCCTCGAACCAGCCCCCGGCACTCACCGAACCACGTCAGGCTGCGGAACCAGTCCAGCAGCTTCTCCAGGCAGGTGTCGTCGAGGCCGGGCTGCCGCGGGTCGGCCAGGGCGGCGCAGACACCGGGCAGCAGCACGGCGCACTCGCGGGTCATGGCGAAGCGGCGGCGGGCCCGGGCCACGAACCGGGACTGGGGGTCGCACATGGCCGGGGACACCGGGCCCGGCACCGACACCGGCACGGACCCCGGGCCGGCACGGCCGCACGGCGAGTGTCGCAAAGGGGGCGCGGCCTGTGGCAGCAGGGGCGTGGTCACAGCCCGGTCAAGGGGCGTGACCCGGGCGCTCCCGGGACAGGCGGTGGGCGCGGGACGCCGCCCGTAGTGCACGGGGTGGGGTTGCTCCCTGCCCAGGCTTGTCCGAGCGCTGTCGGGCAGAAGCTCTTGGCCTGGTAGTGGAGCGGAGCCCTCGCAGGGGCCGCTCCGCCGCCCGCTGGGGTTTCGCTCGCTGCGGGGCCGCTTGGTGTCACCCGCGCTCCGCGGCCAGGCCTAGCGCCCCCCTTGGCACTGCCGGCTCTGCGCATGCGCCACTACCCCGGGGCGCTGGGGGGCGCTGGCAGCGCGCGACGATTGCCATGGTTACCGCGACCCGGAAGTGCCGCTGGGAGCCATGGCCGCCCCCAGCCCTGAGCCGGCAGCCACGGCCCGAGGGGGCCCCCGCGGCCCCGCCGCCCCGTGAGGCCTTCCCGCCACTCTCCCACCATGGCCCGGGGGGCCGGCGAGGCGGCCGCGGAGGGGGAGCTGGTAAGGAGTGAGCGGCGGGGAGGAGGAGAAGGCCCCGTGTCTAGGCCCGTTTCGGCCCGGGCTCGGCTCAGGAAACGCTCCCGCGAGGTCGGAACAAAACCGCGGAGCACCCCCGGGCTTGCCAGGCCGGCGAGACAATGGCTCGGGTGGGGAGTGGGATGGCTTCTGCCGGCTGCAGCCCGCGGGACTCCGGGCTCTGCCTGTGTCTCCCTCACTGCCCCGCAGCACGGCACACAAGCGACGAACTCTCGAGCTGCGCTAAGGAAGGTTTAGGTTGGACGTTAGGAAGAATTTCTTCAAAGAGAGGATGATTAGATATTGGAATGAGCTGCCCAGGGAAATGGTGGATTTGCTGTCCCTGGAGGTGCTTAAAGGAAGCCTGGACATGGCACTCAGTGCCCTGGTCTGGTTGCTAAGGTGATACTGGTTCATAGGTTGGACTCTATGATCTTTTCCAAACTAATAATTCTGTGATTCTGTGTTGGTGTTTGTCTCCCACCCTGTCAGCAGCTAGATGGAGGTTTTGAGCCCCTTTGGGAGCCCCCATGTTCTCTTGTTGCCTGCTGTAGGTGGCTCAGGTTGGGGCTGTTTTGTAGGAGCAAAGGGGCTGTGAAGGTTACCAAGCAATAGTGGTGGGGCTGTTATTGCACGTTTGTATCTTGGTGAATGTTCTCATATTACCATTTATCAAGTCTGAGCACCCTCCACATTCTCTGATTCCAAATATGATAGCTGCAGTTAGAGAGAGAGATATTTCAGAATGAGGTGCCTTAAAATAACAAAATTAATCAGTGTGCTGCAAGGAGCATTGCCTCAGGAAATGAAAAACTGTATGGCCTGGTGTGTGAGGACACATCCCTGCTTGCTCTCAGCCAGCATGGCAGGCTCTTTAACCTGCTCTGTTGTCAATCCTTGCTCCTGTTCTTCCAGGGTTTCCAAAAATACTTCATCCTTTGCCTCTTACAGGTACAAATCAGTCTCTTTGTGTCCAAAGATTGGTGCTGAGTGCCACAGAGTCAGCAGTAAGTGGGAAAGGTCTTTCTGTGAGGGCAGCATCCACGTAATTTGAAAGCTAAGTGGAAATTTTCCTTCAGCTGTGGATGTGCCTGCATTTGAGAGGGAGGGAAGCTTGTCTTCCTTGTGTTTGAGGGTTTTTCCCTGGGCCTGAGCACTTCTTCATTTCAATATGGGAACTGAGCTTTCCCATAGCATAGCAGGGGTAGGACAGGTGAGTGAGGAAGAGCTGAGTGAGTTGCAGCTTAGATGGTGGAGAAATTGATGCAAAGCCAGCTGAAGGTTCAGCTGGTATAATGCTGTGCACTGCAGTGCCAAATCTCTGTGACTCAAGTGCAAAGTGTCCCTGCTCATGGCACAGAAATTGAAACTGGATGATCTTTAAGGTCCCTTCCAACCCAAAGCATTCTATGATGGTTCATTTCTGAAGTGACTTTCACAATATCCCAAAACTATTTGTACTAGAGCAACTGATGCTGGCTTTTGCAGCAAGAGCCCCACCATCTTTCAGTGACTTTAGTGTTTTTGAAAAATGGCTCATTTTTATCTTGAACAGTTTACATTTTAACAATGCAATGGAAGAGAAACAGAGGCTTTGGTCACAGTGCTTGCTGTTTGAATTTATTGTGCTCCAACTTTGTTGAAGTGTAGAAGTTTTCTGAATGTTTATTACAAGCAGTTGGTCAATAGCAAATGTCCTGTCCATATTTCCCAGGGAGATGACAGCCTGTCTGTGATAACCTGCGAGTCAGACACAGCAATGGTGAGTTTTGATTAATGCTCCAGAAAGCATCTGCATGCCTGCTGCATCTGTGTGGTGCTTCCTGCTCACCAAGCACCCCTCAGAGAGGAGAGTGAACAGTGGTGCTGCAATGGGCTTGAATCACAAACCTCTGATTTCTGATGTAATTCTGGCTTCCAGATTCTCAGCACTGGGGCTGCAAATGATGTTTGGCTTTATTTTGCTGTTCTATCAAGCTGTGGGCTTAAGTAATCCTTTTAGAGAGTTTTAATGGAATTGAATAACTCCTTTAGCTAAAGGGTTCTACAGATCAGCCTCTGATCATCTTGAATTTGCGGCCACTCATATTTAATATTGAGGGGAAAGGTCTTATGTTCTGAGCAAGAATTGATAATTTATCTGTATAATCAGACTTCAGTTGGCACAACCTTAATTCTGGTGACCATTACTGTATCCAAATCTACATATGCTTGATGCTGCTGTTTTTCTTTTCTATAGAAACGGTTTTAGAACAAAAGATCTTCATAGAAAATGGAGATTGAAGGCAGTTTTGAGATTATATGATAAAATCTTAAGAGTTGCGTATTTTCAATACATAAAAAACCCGATTTCTCTTTCAGAAGTTAAAGAAAAAGATTCTTCACAAGCCTCCAAAGTCACCAAGTAAGTGTTCCAAAACTTCTTATTCTGCAATTGCAAAAGCAGATACGTTTGTGGGATACAGGAGCTGGGAGCTTTGCTTGAGAAAAGGTCTTGTTATTCTCTTCAGAATTATTCACTGCTGTGTGCAGAGCACATCTATTTGAGGTCTGTTCTGTAACCTGTGAAATGCAACTTAGACTCAAATATTGACATTTATGGATTGGTTGAATTCTTTACTCTCCAGCACAGACGACTTTTTTCTCATGTTATGCCTTCTGATGGCAAGCATTTTGAATTTTTTGTTCTTATCTTTTTGGAGAAATGCTGATACTTGTTGTGTAGAGAGACTGTGGAATTAGTGGAGCTCTCTACCATCCAGTCATAGATATCTGTGTAGATTTAGTAATTCTCTGTTTTATTTGTTGTGATAGGTTTTTTGTTGGTTTTTTTTTTTCACAGTACAAAGTTATTATTATTATTAGATCTGCAGCTTTAATATTGTTTGTCCCTTTTTTCTGGGGTTTATGTTTTTTGCTATACTCTTCCATTTACATTCCTTCATAGTCTTCTAGTGAATGTTTCAAAGAAGGCTTTATCCCCAAGTGTCATTAATAACAACATTTGGATGTGCAGCTATTATAGGGATGCCTATCCAAACTGTACACATAAATATTTCCACATGTGTTGAGTTATACTGCTGTCACTCTGCCTTTTTCTAAGCCTCTTCATTTTTTGGAATTGTATTTTTTTCTTTCTAGTGGAGTTTTTTGAGTTTTGGAGGATTTTTTTATGTGACTGTCCCATTGCTCCATATAAGCCAGTATGGAATATGCTGTTAAATTCTATTTTTACAAGGAATAGGATTGAGTCTGGAAACTTTGAAGAACAAGACAAGAATTTTAGTGATCTTGAGCTTTTGAAGGCAACAGTGAGATATTTTCTTTTGCTATAGAGTCTCCCTACAGCTCAAGCACACAACTGTATCCTAAAAAAGCTGCAGCTTGGAGATCTCTGCAGGGAACGGGCAGTGCTTGTTTTGAGAATGCAGCTGTTAAAAACCCAAGGCAGATGTGGCTGGGATCTCTGAAACAAGGTATTAGTATAGAAATGTTGTTTGCATTTATGGATGAAATTCATTGTTTTGAATAGCTTAACATATAAACTATTAAAAATAGATTTGTATTTGATTAAAGGCTACATAGGAATTAATTTCACTGTAATTTATTTGGGTGGTTGGAATTATCTGATCTTGAGCATTGGCATTTATAGAGGGAATAATTAGCAGCATCTGGAGCTTTCCATGTTGCATTTGCTCAGAATAACTCCACAAATTTAATTCAAAATTACCCCTGATTTTTGTATTTTTGTTCCATTTCTCTTGGCAGGGATGAGCTGTGCTCTGAAATCAGATGTTGACACGGGGCATATGCGAGTTAACATTTCCAGTAGCACTCCAGAATATTTGAAGGAAGCTCTAGGAATGAAGAAGCCAAAACATTCTCGTTCTTCCAGTAATGGTAAACTCTGTAATGGTGTGGTAGATAAAAGTAAATGATCTTTTTTCTCCTCTAAAAACACACACTGCTTAAGATCTTAGCTTCAGTAAAGCAAGAGCCATTTTAGTTTGCTAAAATGTATGTGTCAAAATATGATCCATGAGATACTTTTTGAGATTCCTAAATTGGTTAAGGCAGGGATTTCCAATTTTTTTGAGCAATGAATCACCATTAGCTTTCAGAACTTTTGCAAATTGCCATGCATTTGCAGCTGAAAACATTGCAAATATAATATGGTTCAATGGGACAGCTGTAGACAATTTATTGTGACTTCAAAACATAGTTTAGGAGCCATTGATAGAAACCATCTGCTTGCATGAAATTCTATGTAATTGACTCCTTTTACTTCTTCTCTAGAAAGTGTTTTATCATGTGGTTGTGACATTAAAATCAAATGAGTTTTATGAGAAGAGCAAACATTCGAAGTTTTATTCTACTTTTCTAAAAGGAGAACTGTAGACTTTAAAATTCCACTTCCATTTAAAATGACACCTATGTTTTTACTGGTGATACACAGTTTCTGGCAGCTTTACAAGGTGATATATTTGTGCATGTTAAGCATAAATAAAAAAATGTATTCTAGACATCTTTTAGAAACCTTTTGTAAATTATGGATTTATTGGGGATGAGAAGACTGCAGTCTTCTGTGAAGTTTGTATTATTCTTGAGATGGATATTTTAATATAACACCAGAGAAGAGAAGTAATTAGGAAAAAATTGGCTGCAAAATCTGGCATAAGTTTCATACAGTAATGCTTCCACTTCACCTCCGTTTCTAAAATTAATTTCCTTGCTGATTTTTCTTCTTTGAGGAAAGAAAAAAAACCTAGTTTCCACTTTGGTGCTGATCTAGATATTTCTCTTTAACTGCAAGGTTTCTGGTTGGTTAAAAATACCTCTTTTGGATCTACTTATTTTACATACCGCTTTCTGTAGGCTATATTCCTGGAACTCCTGACTACAAAGAGAAAGAAGATATGTATGATGAAATTATAGAACTGAAAAAGGTACAGTTTCTCTGATACTTACAGAAAAAGTCATGGCATTGCTCCATCCTGTACATATCCTGGCCTTAATGATCCAGAATACTTTGGTTTCTACAACTTGGAGCATCCACCACATTTTTTGCATTTGTAATGTAGGGCTAAACTAAAACTTGTGTCTGTCTAATACAATTTCACTGTGGTGATATGGTTAGGGTGGGTTTCCTGTAGAGGTCAGTGCAGTGTATGAAGGGTGAGGACTGGGCTTGTTGAGTTCTGGGGTTACCTATAGACAAATACCTTGGCTGTGGTTGATCATTTGTGTAATTTGCCTTTCTGTTAGACCTTTTCCTTTTATCTTCCCTCTGTCTCCTCTCTAAGTTGTCCTGTCCTGGTGGCTTCCCTGGTCCAGTGTGATGTTTTTGTCTTTTGTTGTTTTTTCCTCTTTTTCCATAATTGGATTGGTGTTGACATCAAAATGTGTTTGCATGTGAAAAGTCTGCATTTTCCTATTTCTGAAATGTGCTTAAGATTCTTCTCCCCTCTCTTAGACAATCCAAGCTCAGAAGAATGAGGGAGACCGAATGAAAACGAAGCTCCGTCGACTGGAAGAGGAGAACAATAGAAAGGATAAACAGATTGAACAACTGCTGGATCCTTCCAGGGTGGGTATTTTTTGAGGGGATAAAAGTAGGGCAAAAGAGTAGGAGTTTGTAGTGTGGTGACTCCTAGGAGTGATGGGCTGCAATATGAGAGGTGGTGTGAAGGGATATCTGGTCTGTCATCTCAGATCAGCAGGCCAGCTCAGTTCAAAGGAAGTTGATGCCATGCAGTGCAGATAAGCTCTTTTAGCACAAATACCTTTAATTTCTGAAGGTAAAATAAAAATGCTGTCTCATTAGGGGCCACTTTCTGAGTATTTTGCCTGAGAGTAGAAGGGGGTTAACCTCTTGCAGGTTCATGCAGGCCTGAGACCCAACCAGGAGGCAGAAGAGCAGCCTTGTCAGGCCCTGATGAGAAGTGTTTGAGGTTATAGTCAAACTTGAATCTTTCTGAATTTCTTGCGGCTGTCACTGTGTGACCTACATCTTGGGAGAAATGTGCTAATACAAAGCTATGGGCATAGGGAGTTCAGAATTTCAGCTGTTGGACTGTGGAGTTGAGCAGGTTGGAAAATTCTGTGGAAAGAGCCAGCAGTAGAATAAAGCAGCAGAGTTTGTCACTTGCTTTTTCTGTGTTACTTTGCTGGGCTCTGAGCTGGCATGAGCTTTGTCTGAGAAGAAGATTGATAATGGATGGGTAAGAGTGTCTTCATCACTTCCTGCTTTCATTTGTCCTTTTTCCTCTTACTAAGGTGAAACACTGCTAAAAAAATAAAATAAGGTCAGAAAGAATAATCAATTAGGGAATCACATAACCTTTGTCTGTTAGAAGGTAAGGAGTCAGTAACAAAGATCTAGAATTAACATTATTTTGGGGAGCTTTATTTGTCATTGTCTTGACTATTTAGAGGGTATTCTCCCTATCATTTGCTGATTTGACATTGGCCAGGTAATGTGCGATGTTGGTTTTATTTTATGGTTGTGTATCCATATTCTTAAGCTCATTATGAAATCAGGCATCTGATTTTGTCAGTGTTCCCTTTTTCACAGGGCAGCAGATGTGTATGATTTACTAAGTACTGAAATATGTAGAAATAAGTGTATCTGATTAGGTACAATTTATAAAGACAGGACAGACAGGAATAGACCTGTGAAGAGACAGATTATTCAAGGACTCACGAGCTCTTTGTTCTTTCTGTAGGTGGTTACTGGATTAAAGCAGAAGATTGTCAAGCTTGAAGAGCAGTGCAAAGAGAAAGACAACACTATTAAGTATGACTCTGAGGGGGCAGGGGGGGTAGAGGCTTGTACTGGATGAGCTAATAAAGAGAATTAGAAATCCATGTTATTTTTCATTTGTGTTCTATTCCTTAAGACATTTTAATAAACTCCTAAGAATGTATTGGCAATTATGAACCAAAAAATTATGAACCACCAGATTGCAGTGTCTTCACTGATCTGACCTTATTATTTTTTGTGTCATTCTATTTTCAGTGAATTCCAGGCAGATGTGAAGACCAATAATTTGGAAGAAGTGAGGTTAGCCATGGAAACCTACTATGAGGAGGTATGTCTGGCAGGTCCTTCAGTGTGCATGCAGGACAGGAAACTGGTCAGCTGTTGAGTCAAAGCCTAAATGGAATGTTTAAGTTTCTTATAACTTAACAGCACCTGTCATTGGTAGCAGGTTTTCATAGTTATTCTCATAGCTCCAGCTGAACATCCTGAAAAAATCTTCAATTCTTCAGTAAGTTGAATGTGTTAATAAAAAAGGGCAAATAAAGAACCCACTGTACATCCATAAATATAATGTTGAGATGGAAGCAAATTTAACAGTAGCCTGATTGTCAGTGATGGCATCATTAGCTCTGCCACTACCCAAAGATTGTTCTGATTTTCACCTAATGAAGAAATGTGTTGCTGTGGAAGCTGTCATTGCTAATGCTCCTTAATGGAATCTGTATTTCACAGGTTCATCGCCTCCAACTCCTCCTGGCCAAGTCTGAGACTATGAGGAAAAAGTATGTTTAATTCTTCTGGTGCAAATGTTTGCATGCATGTGTTTGATACATCACTTGTGTCCTACTTTAACTGATGGAAAACTACTACATGGGAACAGTTTTTGTCATTTAGATTGCTGGATTTGCCTTTTGGTACTGCTTTAGTTGGCTTCACTGCCTTAAAATATGTCTTAGTCACATTTTTTTTGCTTGTAGATAGATCATTTTGTGCATGTGGAAAAATACCAGAGCTATTTAAAAAGTACATGATAGCGCTGAAAATTTATCTCTGTTGCATCTTCCCTCATAATCACACCTATTCTGGCATCACTGGTAATTGAAACAAACTCCCTGGATGTTTGGCATTTCACACTTAAGTCAGTTCTGCAGCTTGCTCTAGAGTGTGTGCTGCAAAGAAAATGTTCTTGGAGTAAACATTATTTTTCTTTGGTACAGAGACACAGACTAGTAAATTGTGTCAGAGGAGCTTGTAGGAGTGCTTGTCACTGGTGTGCAAGTGTGGGCATGGTGGTGAGGGTGAACAGTTTACAGAGGCAAAAAAGTCAAAGCACAAAGACAGAAGATAAAGCCCCACTAAGAGAGCAAATCAAAAACATCACTGCAAGTGAGTTTTATTTAAGCTGAGGGAAGAGTGTCTTGTAGGACAGCAAAATTTGTTACTATACCACTTCAAAATATACTTACCTCCTAGTGTTAAGTACAGACAACTGTCTTGAGTGTAATTATTTAGATCAATAGAAACATGTGATAACTCCTTAGGGTCATTATTTATACTGCTTGTGTTCCCTAATTCACTGTCGCTCACTGATTGAAAACTGCAATTTGTTTTATCACTTTTTTTTAAAAAAATAAATATTTTGGCTCAGGGCTGCAGTGACCAGCCTCTCAAGGCTCTAAACCATCACACCTAATTTGTTTTCAGGTAAAAACGAGTCATCAGGTCTCTTCCTTGTCCTCATTTATTCATAGCTTCAAAAAGTGGTGGTCAGGGCAGTTTCTCTCCATTATGTGACTGTCAGTCTCTGCTGGAGAGGCTGAGCACTGAAATAATAAATCATGTTGAAGGTCAGGACTCTGGCATATTGAAAGAGTTGTTTGAGAGTATTTCTTTCATGATCCTTGTCTCCATTAGTTCTGGCTGAAGTGAATGGCATTTGGCTTCTCTTTTTCAGTGTTAATAGTGAAGTATGGTTATTTATATGTGAAGCTGTAGTATCCAGTTGTAGCTGGAAACTAATTTTTCAAGCCCTCAAAATGGACTGAAATAGATTTTTAAATTTAGATTTAGATGGGCCTAAAATAATGTCACTGAGTGGAATTGTTATGATTTCTATCATCCCTGTCACTACCCCATTTTGATGGTGTGTTGTGTTTTGGTTTTTACTCTTTTCTTCCCCCTGCTGCCTGGGACAGCTGTCCCATGGAATAGTCATCCATGACATCTGGACAGCCTTATTTGTTTGTTTTTTCTTTATTTCCTTTTAATTTCTAAAAAGGAGGTCAGCTAAATATTTAGCCTTTCACTGTGATATCCTAACTGTAGGCTGTCTCCCCTTTTACATTGTAATTATTCCAGTGGTTGGGATATAAGATTCCTTCACAAACTCTTCTGTGGCTGTCACTGGCAGTGGCATTTGTACAAAACTAAGTCCATCAGTTACTTCAGGCCTTTATTTCCAGAAGTAAGTTTTTAAGAGTTTTCTCATAGCAATAAAATAAGTATTTTGTCTCACTAAAAATCTGTTTTGTGAACAAACATTGCAACATCTAGAAGCTCAGATTTTCTCCCTCACTTTATTAGAAAAAAAGCTAAAAATCCCTGTAGTATATTTAAAGTCATTTTAACACATAACAGGCTTTCCCATTTCTGATGCCTTTCATTTCTATATTAGTTGTATTATTCAAATCTGTTTCAAATCTCTCTGGGGTTTATAGACACAAGGATAGCTTCTTTTACAGTAGAGCACTATTCCCAGTTACCTGAAAATACACTTGGGTGTTGGATTTCTTTGAGAGTTATTCCATCTGTGTCTACCCCTCTCTCTCTGCCCCCTGGTCTCAATATTTGTGAGTGAACCAAAGCCATCCAGAACCTGCAGGTTGGCTTTCTGTGCTTTTTTTTTTTTTCTTTTTTTGAGGAGTCTCACAGTTGGCTGAAGTGTTTTTTAAATCAGACCTTCACAGAGTGCTAGTAAAGCATTATAAGGTTGGTGAACAAAACAAACAGAAAATTAGATAAGCAGCATTCATCCAAGTGCCCTTGTTTGTGCATAGATGGAACAGAGTGGGGGAGGAAGTAAAAGTAATAAATGCATTTTCTGTGTTTCAAAGTATCATTTTTCTTTGATGCAAATTAAAACAATCGTGGAAGTGTTGAGTGAGATGATCTTTGTGTGCTTTTTCAGAAAAGAACAGGTAACTCCCCAAATAAAAAGAAACAAGAAATGTTATTATGGAGAAACTGAGGCTGTCAGCTCAACCATCTGACTGAAATAGTGAAGCTGCTCCCCTGTTTTTAATGTTGCTTCTTTGTTCTCTGCTTTTAAGTTAACTTTCTGGTTTTGACCCCTTTTCCAAGTACAGAGGGCAGAGACACCCAGAAACGACTAAAGGCACTGAATGCTGCTGTGCTGAGGTTGTCCAGGAACATCAAGGAATTGCAGGCTGAGAATCAGAGGCTGAAGGAAGATCTGGATCATGTGCTGAGCAGTTCCCCTCCTCCCTGTAAAACAAAAAGTACGTGCTAGAAAATCAGTGAAGGTGTGGCAAGGGATTTGGGTGCATCTGAAAGATGTGTGACAGGGACCCTACCAAGGTAGAAATAAGGGAGTTATTACAAAGGTGACTCAGGAGTGGCAAAGTTGGAATGAGAGCATTTCAGGAGTCTCTGATTTCTGCAGTCAGCTCTGTGTTTCCTCTATTATTGTCCCTGAGAATTCTAAACTGGAATTGGTAGGGGGGACTTTTTCAACAGCTGAGAACTGGTGAATGTGAGTGGCTTATATTGATTTTGGAGCTAAT
The DNA here is from genome assembly GCF_001522545.3 of Parus major. Lineage (NCBI taxonomy): Eukaryota > Metazoa > Chordata > Aves > Passeriformes > Paridae > Parus > Parus major. The sequence continues at coordinate 11,922,826 of NC_031783.1, read as the reverse complement.
TGGTTTAGAAGTCAGATATTTTAAGCCCGTTCTCATTTTTTCATTGGTAGATATTTAAAGTTGGCATTCAGAAATCTTTAAATGGTCTTTTGATATAGCCAGAAGTTTTAAAAAGCGAGAACAATGTTGCCCCATGGATGTAGTTACATGTTTAAATCTTTGTTATTGTATTTAGATTATAGTGAGTGGAGCAGACAGAGGCTGGTGAGGAGGATTTCGGATCTAGAAAAAGTAAGTGGGTTTCTTACCTGTGTGGGAATAGAAAATGCAGAACCACTGCCTTGTGCTCTTGGCATGTTGTCCTTCAATGTCAGCCTTGTGCATTCTGCCTCATACACATAACCTGCTGCCTGTAGCATGAACCCTCCCTTCCTGTTTTCTTTTATCACACTTGTTAGACATACATGCATGTTTTAAAGCTGATCTTTTCTCATGGCCTAAATAAGGTAATTTCATGCTAAATTTAATTTTCTTTTTTCTTTTTGTGCGTGTTTGCCATGTAAACTTACCCTGCTTAGAAAGTGTGTGCCATGGAGAGCAGCAGGGTGTCCTCAGCTGATAGTGAGGCATCACAAGTGCTTGCTGTGTCATCTTCACCTTCTGTGGACCTGGATCATCCAGCATCCCAACCTTTAGACCATGGTGAGGAATGCTATCGCCTCCAAAGGCTGGTGAAGAAACTGAAGAGTGATAGGAAGGCACTTCAGAACCTCCTGCTCAGTAAAGAGTAAGTGTGACTCTTATCTGGGATGTTCTTTTGAAAGTGTGAATTATTTCATCATTTCTGATCTGTTATGAAATGATGTCATAAGGACTTCACATTTTCAGCTAGAAAATTAATATTGAGAATCCCTTCAGTTTTTATTTGAGAAGCTTCTTTCTAATCCTACTTGCTTCATAAAATTACATTGCAGGAAAAAAGCCAAAGGATGGAAAATGAGAATTTCTGCTTGTTTCTAGCACATTTTTCAAGGCTTATTTTTCTGCCAACCACACTGAAAACCCTTTGAAGGGTTATGTGTTTATGCAGCACTTCTTGCTCATATTGTGCTGTAAAAATTAGTGGTTTTTTTTTTTTTTTCAACATGGTTTGTCCTGATCTCCCACTTTCTCCATTTAAACCTGCCTTCTGCCCTCTGTGGCCTCTGCTCTCCCCAGAAGTGATTGATCTGCAGTTTGTATTTCCTGGACTGTTTGGTGTGTCAGGGCCTTGGGGCAGGTTAATCTGAGCACTGGGAGCAGGGACATGCCCACAGGGAGGTGTGTTGGTGACACTGCCTCCTGTATCACCTCTCAACAAAAATGCACAGTGAGAGCATGTGAGGAGGCCTCAGCAAAGGGTGCTTGAACTTTGTTTTGTTTAAAAGGAAAAATGAATCATTTAGTTACTTTATGAATTTGAGAAAACCCAACTGATTTAGAAGTTTAAAGAAAAAAATAACTACTTTGTGGGAGTATGAATGTCTTAGGTATCACTTTGATTTCCTTGTACCTTTGTAGATTAGATATCAAGCAGTTACTGCAGGCTAAGGCTGAAGTAGAGCTGGAGCTGCAGAAGTGGCAGAATAAGATAGAACAAAAGAGTACAGAAGAGCAAACTTTAAGGTAAAGCATTTTGTATTAATAGATCCTCTCAGAACCCCTCAAAAAAAATCTCCTAAAGTATAATTCTCTTTTGAAGTGGCTCAAATTCTATAGGAGGTCATCTGAACTGCAAGATGCTGGGGATTCTTTTAAGTAGAAATGTTTGGAGGGATGGAGTAAGTTACTAGGGGGATGAGTTCTATAGGGTACTTTTAGAGGAAGTGGAAGACTAAGGAGTATAGATCTTACAAAAATAAGATCTAAATTGTGACAAAACTTGTAAAATAAATGGAAAAAGCTTTTATGTTAGGCTCAGACATTTTTTTGTCTAGGAAAACATTGCACTCTCTTTACCTTAGCCTGTGTTTCTAGACCATTGCCTCTGTGTTATTCCAGTTACTCCTTGTATTCTGTACAACTGTGAATGATAATCCTGTGCAAGGGAGGCACAAAAAGTGATTCCAGTATTGTTCTGTGAGGAAGAACTTTGTCTGACAAATATAAAACTGTTGCAGATCTAAATACATTATTAATAGTATCAAGGCTATCACAATAACCTTGGGACTTTCTTAGTTTTACCATAAGGCTGTGCTATCACAGACTGAGAGTTGATGTTATGTGTCTGTTACTATGAGAACAGGTATCATCCTGAGTGGTTTCCCTCTTTTTTACCCAAAACAACCAAGTGCTATGAAATAGGTTCAGTATTTTCAAAGCAGAGTCAACAGAAAATTTCTGTAATGTATGAATATCTTTGCTTTTCCAACCATAGTGAGGAAATCCAGAACCTGACACAGAAAGTAGGGAAACTGGAGTTAAAACTGGAGGAAGAGAAAAGACAAATGGCAGAAGATACAGTGGAAAAGCTTAATAAGGTACAGCCACATTTTTTTGTTTGTGTTTTTCATTTTTCCTTGTGCCTGATACAGATTTCAAATGGAGCTGGTAGTCTGAAGAGCTTCTAGTTGTGTTTTTTCAGAGATGCATTAAATCTTGTCTTAGAGATAATGATGGTTAACTCCCACTATTTGTTAGAAATAAGTTATTTCAACAATTAGCAATTAACATGGCAACTTGAGGAGTTTTTGGAAGCTTTTCTGTTAGTGATCCTCTGCATTGCTTTTTCTCTTGTTCAGTGTTGCAAAAGCCTTAAACTCTTAAGTATCTGGGGCTTTTCCCAATGCTTAAATAAAAACTTTGTGGTTATTTTTATCTTCTTACAGCATCTGAGGCCATTGCCTAATTTCAGTCTGATTTTTTAGAGGAAGGGAGGTTTTGTAGGAATTGACAGCTAGATAAAGAATGGATGCAAAGGTAGATGTGCTCACTGGCAGACTGACAAAAGATAAAAATCCCTTTTCAGTGGGATTTTCCTTTTTCAGTGTTTATTTCTGCTGGCCAGGTGGTCACTTAGAGCCCAAGAGCTGTCCAGACAGAAAATATTTGCTTGCTTTTCTGTTAGGGTGGAAGTGAGGTGCTTTTCCATGGAAAGATTTACAGGATGTAGAGCACTAATAATCATGGAAATTGAGAGGGTTTTAATTCTGCTGCTGGTGGAACATAATATTTGAGTCAAGAATTAAGGAAGATGTCAATACAATGAAATAAGTGAACTTCATTTCCAAGTGAAGTTTTTCTAGAGTTGAGGTATTCATAAACTCTTCTTTCTGGTTTTTCTCATACCTAATAAATATATTCATGCATCTGTTAATCCTGGACAATCTTAAATGTGGTTCTGTAATCAGTTGGGGGTTTTGTGAAATATGTCTGAGCTGGATATCTTTACAATCTTATTTCCCTCTTCCAAATGTGGAAATTGGCCAGTAGAGATGGATGGGCACTGACAGAGCTGCTTTCAGAGGCACTGTGGCCATGTTAATCTCCTTTCACTAAATACTACTTGGAAATTATTACTGGAGATTTTGATTTGCACTTAAAAATAAATAGAGCCTGAAATACACATAGTAAAGAATACTAATAAAAATGTCCAGTGGCTTAAGAGGGTTCTGGTTTCTGATATACTGTGCCATTCTGTAGATTCTTTTCTGTGTGTTAGAGGCTCATGGATGCTGGAGGATGTTTTGAATACCAAATAACTGGAGTCTTTAAAAACAGCCAACAAACAGCTCCTTTTTCCCTCTGCAGACTATATATATTCTTGGCCAGTAACCATCCATTTATTGAAATGTTCCCATTATTTGTAATTATCACTAAGTTCCTACCAATTTCTCATTTTAATAGTAGGTTGTCATTTTTAATATGACATGATCCATTTGCTAAACTTAAGCCTGGAGCTCGGCAGTTTTAGGTTATAAATAAATTCTTTTCACAGAATCAAGAGGTTTTTTCAGAGTCTATAAAATCTCTTGTTCCTCTGGTTAAAAATTTACACCAACAAATTAAATTAGTCTTTTAAACTTGCAGTTAACTTTTGTTTGGCATGTGAGGTATGACAATTAAAGTGGGATAATTAGGGATCAGAAGGATCAAGTGGTGAGAGGTGGAATATGCAACCACACCTCGGGAGAAATTACTGGAACAAAATCTTGTTTTATTCTCAGTTTCTTCCTTTTTCCTCTAATTAATTTCATTAAGATAGAAGAGTAGATTTATGCCAGCTTACACAAGCTTGGTGTCATACAATGGCCAGCTCTCAGTAAGCTTAAAGAGATGATTATAGGGCCACAGTTTCCAGGATGAGACATTAAGAGACCTCCCTGGTTAATTAATACTTGTCTTTCCTGGAGAACTGGGAAATCAGATAACCTGAGTTTTGTTCTCAGTCTGTTGATAACATACAGATCATTTCTGAGCAACAAAGCAGTGGGTTAGCAGTGCCTTAGCAATGCACAGAAAATCAGGAGTGTGTGCAAATGGAAACTTTTCCATTCCCATGCCCTGCTGAGGGCTGCAAAGGGCAGGGATGTGTTTCACTCGAAGAGTCATCTCCATGATGAGTTTGGGCACAAGCAGGGTTCAGAACTAAGAGTTTCCTCTTGAACTTCCTTCTGCCCTGCAGGCAGGATGAGCTCTGGTGCTGATTTTCCTGAGTCATTTGTGATCTGTTCCCTCACAGCTCTGTCTTTACTGTTCTAACTTAGAGATTCTCCTTTGCAGGCTCCACCACTCTGCACAGTCACAGGCAAAGAAAATCACAAGAAAGAACAAGCAGCCAAAATTATCCAGAGATACTGGAAGATGTACAGAACCAAGGTGAGATTCTCTTATCAGGGAACAGCAAGGACATCCCCCTCTGAATCTTAACTCTTGTTTTAGCATCTATCCACATATCTGGAAAGATTATGTTATTTGAGTTTGGCAGGGGTTGGGACAGGTGTTTTCTGTGTCTATTAATTATTGGGAAAATTTGGCAAATCTTTATTAGCTAAAACTTGTATATATGTTGGCATTAACATGGGCATTTTTCATTTCAGAAAGAAATTGCTCTGGACGAGGTGAGTGCATTTATGACACCCAACAAAACAGTACAACAGATTTAATTTGTATCAAAGGGCAAACAACCAACACAACATTTGTTCTTCAGGCCGCCTATAATCTTCCTTCTGACATCCTGATTTTGTTTCATGTATTTTATCAGTGGTCTCAAGTTTTTGGTCTCAAATTTTCCATAGTTGGCACCTTCTGCAAGGTGAAAGCTTCTGAAAATTCTGAACAAAGTCAGATGCCAACAGACAGGAATTTTTTTCTGAAAGACATAATTCTAATCCTGATTTAATTTTCATTATGATGAATCTTCAGAAAGACTTGAAATAGGATTTGGAGCTTTTTCTAAGGCAAAATGTTTGTGAGAATTATGAAGATAGAGACAAATCTGTCACATAAAGTCACTTCTTAATGAATGTTTTGCAAACAGGTTGTAATTAAACTTTTTTTTTCAAGTAGCACAGTGTAGCATCTTACATTTGTTTCTTCCAGAATGCTAAAAATCCCACTTTCAGAAATTAGAACTAATTCTAACCACGTGACACAAACAAGCTGTTCTAAATGCTTTTTGTTGATTAAAGCCCAGTAAAATCCCTGAGGGGAGTGGAAGGCCTTGCATTCAGTGTAATCACCACAAGGTCTGCCAGGCTTGGCTTGGTTTCTGATTGTAGCAGAGCATCTCAGAGCCCTCTGGGTAGCCAGAATCTCACGTGGAAATGGGAGCATGGTGCTGTGTTGGTGAAATAAAGGCTGGTGCTGGCAGCTAGAACTTCACTGCATGTGATAGGATCAGTCCTGACCACCTCCCAGATGGAATTTAACCCCCAGAGCTTACCCTGGAGGTGTAATGTCCTTGGGTTATCTTTCAGAGGAGCTAATGGCCACTTCTCTCCATGCCAGGCAGTTGTTCTGCTCCAGGCAGCCTTCAGAGGACATTTATCTCGACAGAAAGAGCTGCTGGATATCGAGGTGCCTGATGCAAAGTCTCCCACCAAGGTAATTGTGGGGGCAGATGGGTACCCCAGCATCACCCTGTGTTTATCTTGCAGTGTAAAGGACTTTACTTCCAGGCTTAACTTATTGAATCACCTAGTAATTGTTTTAATGTGGTGGTTGGCAACACCACTGTAACTCTAGAAAGACACTGAGCTCATTCCCTGGCTTCCCTTCCTACTTTCTGTAGTTCACACTTGCTCTTAGAAGTGAAGCTGTAACTTCTCAGCCTTGTGGTCTGTAAGACTGTAAGCCTTTTTCTCCCCCTGCTTCTCCCATCAGATAACACAGCCTTTAACTCTTTAATTTGGAGTGGTGTTCAAAGCTTTACCTGCTCTCAAGGGTTCACTACTCAATCACTGAAGTAATAGATAAACTTTTTTCACCAAAGTTCAGCAATAAGAATCTGGAAAACATCTTTTGTTGGATTTAAAAGTAAAGGAGCCTTGGTGAGGCGTGTTCAGCCCAAGACTTGGTGTCCTCTATCCTGTCCAGCTTGCTCCAGATTATTTAGTTCTGAATATGAAAAAATTTCCATACCAATTAAACATTCCATTTCTGTAAATCATTTGCCAGGTTATATAAATATCCTTTGGACCTTTAGCAGGCTATAGTTATTTTGTAATTCTCCATCCAAGTTGTCCCTCTGATTGCACTTTCCATGCTCATTGATTCTGATAAACTGGCCCAGTGTAGGAGGAATGAATACTTGGCTTGATACAAGAAGATAAATCCATTATGAAGGTTGTCTTACCTCCTTAAACTTCAAAAGGTTTCCTTCCTGGAAAATAAATGAACTTTCCTTGCAGGTGTGTGCTCTTTCATTAATTGAATGCTGATACTTCAAAGCTTATATGATGATCAGATTTGCATTTCCTGCTGATTTAGTCTTACAGAATCTTAAAAACTGCAGCCCAAAAGATGGGGATGTTTGTTCTACTGCCAGTTTCACAATCAAGAGTGAGATTGTGAAAGGTTCTGTCAAGCTTCTGTGCAATCTGTAAAAGGTCAGTTTTCTTTAATCTGATTGCTTTGCAGAACTCCTGCCTGTCTTCCATGTCAGACTGCTTGAGCTTTTCTTCTGATTGCAAGGAGAGAGATGAGATTGTGACATTCATCCAGTCCATTTTCAGGGCTCACTTAGCACGTACAGGACTGCTTCAGGAGAGGTAAGCAAGGAGTAGATACTTATGCAACATGCAATAGCAAAATCATTTTTATTATGGGAGAGGAGTATTTTTTAAATAGAATTTTAGTGTGGCTTTCTTGGCAGAGAAGGAGAACAAGGCCATTGTTACAAAAAAGACTAGGGAGAGCTTGTTCTTGAGAAGATTAAAAAGATGTGCAACTAAGAGGAGCTTTGTGGAAGGAGGAGTTTTCCCATATGCTGCTGCATGTTCTCTTCCATAGCAGTGAGTAAAAGTAAAGTGAAATAATTACTCTTTGGAACAGAAAGGTTACTGTTGTTATCACACAGGTTACTGATACATTTGCTTAATGTGTGAATCTGAATCCCTGACATGTGCAGGTGAAGGGTTATGTGGAGGAAGAGGGAAAAGCTAAAATGCCATCAAGTCACTTAGCTCAGGCAGGGTGCAGGGATTTGATTGCTGCTTAGGTTTATGGTGACTTTATGGTGAAAAATACTTCCTTTCTCTCCAGGGTTTAGTGCTCTGAAAGTTTTTAATGTTGGCTGCCATGGTTACAAGGAGAGTTACTTGGCTGTCACCTCTGTTTAGTGTCTGGGTTCACTTCTGCAGGTGATAAAGCAGCAACACAAGAAACTTTTTGGCACAGCCTGTGAAGAGAGACTGCAAACACTGTTCTGTGCCTCATGCTCTGAGTGTGTCTCTTTGCAGGCCCTCTGTGCCCAGTGCTCCCAGTGGGAAAGCAGATCCTGCAGTTTACATCACAGAGAAGAACCCAGGTTCAGCAGCTCTCCAGAGACCTTCAGTCCTCACATCTCCTCTCCCTGGTAATCTCCCTCCCCTATGTTCAAAAGTCTGGGTGTTTTGAGTGGGTGCATGCACAGTTTTATAGAGAACATCTGCATGTGCACACACATGTGCATCCTTGTACTCCTAATTTGGTGACATGTTGCTTCTACTGGCACAAGCAGTTCCCTACATAAAAAATAAAAGCTCTGACAGTCTCAGCACCAGCTTCTTCACAGTGCTTTGTCTGTTTGTCCCAGCTGGGGTTTGGAAGGTCTCTGGTATAAGTGGTAATTATTGAGGGAACATGGTGTTCTTCTGTATTGCCTCTCTGCTTCCTTTTCAGCCCTGTAGCTGGAATATGGTACTTCCCATCACTTTTTAGGCCCTTAGCCATAGACAAGCTGAGAGCATTTCCACCACCCTGACTTAGTTTCTGCACAAGACAGGCAGACATCTGCTAAAAAGAGCCATCCTAGGCAGCCATATGCATTTAGTCACCTTTTTTTCAGCAGTCTTCAGTTGCTGCAGTAAGGGGAAAAATGAAGTCCTGGATAACCTTGCCAGCAAGTACTACTGTAATACAGACTGAGAAAATCTGTCTCTTTTGTGGCTCTTGTGCCATGTGGTTTTCTTCTTGGATTCTTTATTGCTGTTTGTGAGAAGATGGAGTTAAAGGCAGAAAGGCTTTTAGGAGGATATTGGAAGTACTGAGTAAGAAAAAACAATGCTGTAGATAAGACAGCCTTGGACATGCAGCTTCAAAGGAGTTAAATTGAAAAGGGCTGGTTCTGTCCAGAGTGGGATATTTTAGGCTTTTATGGACCAGTTGGGGAAAAAAGGAGCAACTTTGAGTGTGACCTGAGAAACACTGACTTGTTTTTTGTGTCAATGAAAAGCTGCCAGTCCCTGCAGGCTTGCTCAGAGACAGAGAATGCTGTAAGCAGTGAGGCTGTTTCTCTAAGATAGGAGATGGGGAGTAAGCCAGATTTGCAGGGCTTGTGAAAACAGAGGTAACACTCAAGTGGAAGAAAATATGTTTAAGAAACTCCACTGTGTTCCATATTCAGAGGCACATTCTACTTTGTGAAGGAGTAGGTAGTACTTGCTTCTGAAGGTGTTTGAGTTTTGAGTGACTTTAATTATGTCTGGTGATAGTATCCAGAAAAAAAATTGTGCTGCAGCACCCTGTTTTGCCTGAGCTCTACTGCAGTAGTCATTGGTGTGCTCACTTTAAAGCCAGGGTAAATCAGTTGTGAATTTCTACTCAAAGAGAAAAGAACCCCTTAAATGCTTAGCCCTTCTAAGACCCAAAGAGGAGTGTAAGATGAGGCAAGCCCAGTAAACACAGTCATATGAATACCAGCAGAGCACAGTCATTGTCTAGCTATGAAGTTTCCTTAGCTAAGTTTTATTGCAGATTATGATGACAAGTTGATGAGTGAAAAAGTTCTGGAGTAGTTTATACTGGAAGAGAGAGAAAGGAAACCATACTTTGAAACTTTCTTCCTTGCAGTCCTTTCCTGGTGAATATCAAAAAGGAGTGATTGGGAGCAGACCAGGTTTTGTTTGGTGCTGATTTTATGAATGTGAGAGATGTTTTCAAATTCTGGGATGAGGACAGAATGTATCCAGGTGGAGGCACACTGGGGATGTGCTTCTGTAACTGCACAGCTGCCCAAAAGACTGTCTGGCACTGAGCTCTCTGAAGTATTAGGTCCTGGTGCATGGGAGTGTTTAGCCAAAATCTCCCAAAAATGAATTGGGAAAAACTTCCTAAGGGAAGGAGAGCATCCTGGTGTAAATGCAACCCCTCAGTGATTGGTCTGTTTGTTTTTTTGCTATGTGGATTTATGTCGCTTAAACTAAAATTAGAGTTAACTACACATCCACCTCTGCCATTCTGAGCTCATGACTGATTGAAAAATCCACTGGCAAAACCGGGGTTTGATGGTAAATTGGGATTTCAGTGGTCATCCTGCAGCTTGGGAAGGATGTGAGACAAGGAGCTTTTTGAGCAGCTAAGTGATTTAAAAGCAATCAAATTCTTACAGCTTTAAATCATTCAGCTGTTGAACAAGTTCTTTCTTCATTTGTCCCAAGTCCAAACTGACACTTCATGACCTCTAGGTCTTAAAATGATCTTAAGCTTTCAATCAATATCTGTATTGCAATAAATCATTTTTATTCACTACTCTTTTGGCATTATTTTCAGAACAATGGGGAAGATGAGAATGTGTTTTAAAAAAACTTATACATCTGCTAGAATGAATATATATATATTTGGAATATATATAATCCTGGTGTAGCAGTGCAGACTTATAATTCATTGTTTGCATCAGGTTAGATGTTTCTGTATTTTCTAGGGAAAAAAAGAAAAAGGATTTTAAAAGAGTGTATTATTCAAAGCTGCTTTGCTTGTCCTCAGGAGCTGGAGATTTTATAAAGCCATTTCTGCTGTTTCCCATGAAATGAAGCAGATATTAACGATTCAGCCTGTGAAATTTGGTGTTATGTTTTGTTTTGTTCTGTCAGGGGAGTGACAGGAAGGAAGAATATGTTCTGTTCATGCACAGCAGTCTTGATTAAGGGCAATGTTTCTCTTTGCTTATTACTGACCACTCTGGCTGCAACTGTTAACTTCATTTCAAGCTTTTTTGGAATCATAATGAATTTACATACAACCCTTAACTCTTATCAGTGCTAACCCTTCACAAGCACCAAGATAAAGTTGATCTCAAACTGAAAATGAGGACAAGAAAATCTTACATGTCAAGAGCAGGATATAATCAAGGGTGATTGGGATAATATTAAGCTATTTCATGTATATGTTTATTCTTAGAGTTGCTTCTTCTGGTTATCATGCCTGGTTTTGGCAGTTCCCTTTGCTCCTCCATATCACCAGTGGTACTGTCTCATAAATCTCCCTGAAAAACTCTGACATTATTTGTTGGCTGGCACAGAGAAGATTTTCACTTTACTGGAAAATCTTGTGTTTTCTTGCTAGTGTAGGCTGAAATCAGTGTCATGTAATGTAATGCATCCCCCTTGCCATTCACAGGCTCTGTCTGTCACTCTTCTCCTATTCCTGGGCCAGTTGTGGTCCCTTTTCTTTATTCCATGTTCCATTTTCTGTGTATGCCTGCTCTTCCATACCAGGATTTTTTTTTTCCTGTGTCAGGAATCTCTTATTTCACTACAAGACCCATGGCAGGTCTGTTCTCCCTGGATAATATTCTCTGTGTGCCCTCCAGTTCAGGTCAAAACCTCAGACTGTGGCTTCTTGCCTGTTTCCTCTTTCTACCACAGGTTGTCTTGATTTGTTTTCTTCTCTGGGAGAGTCTATTCAGAGAACTTATGTTTGAAACTGAAAAATAAGTGGAGCTAAGGGAAGAATATTGTGCTAGAAGGTATTAATAGCTGAGGGGAGGATATTGTGCTGGAAGGTATTAATAGCAGTCATCATTTAGTTCCTACATCTCTTGCACAGGGGTTATGAGCTGCTGGTTCTGCTCCTCTGTGTCAGGGGCTTTGTACATACTCATTTCATGCCTCTGATTCTCCAGGGTTTACTGGTATCATCAGGAATATCTGTTCACAGCCTGAACACTTCTTCAAACATTGGAATGGTTGAGATGCATAAAAACATATCCAGAAAAATAGCCAAGAAACAAAATAAAAAATAAAGGGAAAAACCCAGTGGTGTGGTCACTGTTTTTTGTCATTATAGTAGAACAGCATGTGAGCACTAGTGTGGGTGTTGTACATGTATAAAGGTTAAAGACAGTGACTGAGAGCTTCCAGGTTTTTTTGCATCTATTTCCTTTTGATCCATCTATATCTGGGTCAAGTTCTCATTGTGACCTCTGCATAGTTGAAGCTTGGGCCAATTTTTCCTTTTCTGGCCATTTAATAAATCCTTGTTTTTGTCCTTCAGTGGCTTCAGCATCAAATGGCTTTTCTTGGTGTGTGTAACCCCTTGCAAGGATTTAAAGGCAATAAAAGAGCTGGTGCATGGTCAGTGTGGCAGCTCAACCCTTGCTGTGCACCCTGGCTCATTAAAGAGGGACAGAAACAGCTCCATGCACAGAAAGATCAGAGTCATCCATTACTGGGTGACTCCAGGGAGGCTTGGAAACAGAATGGCTCAGAGAACAGCACACTGCCACAAGGGTTTGTTTTGGTCAGTGTTGTTTGTTGATGACTTTGTTTGCTGGAATCATTTCAGGCAGGTCCTGCTCTGCTCGCTGTGTGCCCCTGGATGAGGCTCACTCCGATGACTCCGACGACGTTGTTGTTGTTGTCCCTCCCTTGCTGCAGGTGAAGAAAAGCCACTCCCACTTCTAAGGTTTGGTAACAGGCTCTGGTGATCTTGAATTATTTGATTCACCAACAAAATCTCAGTACCAAGATCAAGCATATCAAAGATAGGAAAATGGGGAATATCATCCCCTTTTTAATGACAGTTCACTTGATTTCAGCCACAAAGGAGTAATTCTTTGATATGTTGTCTCTTCAGACTTAATGTCTAAAGGCCACTGACTGACTGTTAACCTTACCTTCCTGCTATGCTAGGAGTTTGGATTTAAAAACTCAACCAAAACATTTTTATGTTTTGCTTCACAATGAGGATTATAAATTCAGTTACCAAATTTATATGAAAGCAATAAAGCCTTAAGATATTTAATGTCAAAGTTTTGTTTCTGGTCAACTAAAATAATTTGTTTCATCAGAAGGTGGTAAATGACATAACTCTAGTTTTCAGCCTGTGTATGCAAAGGGGTACAACTGGTATTTGTTTTCTGTTCTTTGCTATTTAAAATTTTTCCTGTATCATATTTTAATATCTTTTTTGTTTATTTTTATATTGGACATTTACAGTCTGTGCAGACCTTTTAAAGGCTTTTAGAAAGCCATTTCTTTGTCATAGGGCTATTCAAGGCCCACTGTATCAGCTGGGTTTTCTTATTTATTGACCTTTTCCATGTGTGTGTATGATATGTGTAGTATGTTGAAATGTCTGATGACATAATCAGCTTTTGGGATTTGTCAGGGCAGGTGTGTAATAGCAGGAGTTGGCTGTGGAGGGATACCCTTGTGAGTGCTTTTTCTGCTTAAAAAGTCACAGATTATGTGTCTTTTGCAGGGTCAACTCTTAATTTAAGTGTAAAAATACTTGACATAGGAGATAGAGCTGTCTGGAATGTTCACCTGACTACATTGCTCATACCTAATCTGGGCAATTTGGTTTGGGAGCAGAACTGGTAGTTTGGATTATAACAGAAATTAGGACTGCATCCAGAAAAAGCACCCACAATATAATTATTCATGGAAAGACCAAAGGGTTCATGGGCTGTTGAGGATTTAATCAGGGGGGGTCTTTCCAGATCTTCTCTGCAGGCTGTACTTTTTGACTGGATAGTTCCTACTGTTGCACCAATATCCTTCAAAGACATTGAAATGTGTATGATTTTTTTTTTTAAGGTGAACTAGATAAATCATGATACTTATTGGAAGGGGAAATTAATTTTACAAGCACGTGGTGAAGGTTTTCTGGAAACACTAATGGTTTCTTTGTCATCAAAGCATAATAAAGTCTCCTGTAAACAGAAAGCACACTCTTAAATATAAGATTTTTATCACCTTTTCTAAATTAAAAATCAGTCACCACTGTTTCTCAGAATACCAATAAGTCAGGGCTGTCTCAGTTTTGTGATTTCAATGAAGCACTATCTGAGGCTTATCATAGTTTGTGCCAGTACTTGCAGCCAAGGAAGAAACTGGATGGCTGCAGCACAATGCAGCTGATTTCATTTAATCCCATCGGTGGAAATGCTGCCTGTGCTATTTCCAAAGGCAGTTTTGGGAGCTCTCCATACCCAAAGCAGTCTGAAGAATGTCATTTGCACTCCCACTGGGTAAATTTTTCCTGCTGGTGCTTTGGTCACATGACTGTCATCTGAAGGAAGGATAAAAAAATATACATAAAAGAAAAGGGACAGAATCCTTCTGGTAGAAGATGAGATCTGTTTCCTTCTCTTTCTGGAAGTCATGTTAAGAAGAAGGGTCATTTTGCTAAATGGAAGCAGTGTTGTACTGAGTTGTTGTGTATAATATTTCAGGTCTGTAACTGTGACTCTGTCATGGATCTCTCCAGAGAGTAACCAGAGATGAGGTCTGACACATTAAAGGGAGAGTGTGTAACGTGTCAGGACCAAGGCTGATACCAAATACCAGCCTGGCTGTCATCCTATAGGGAAATACTGGGGCAGCAAATGCAATGAAGAAAGCATTCTTTTACTTTACTGTGCTGTAATGAGCAAAATGACAGTATTAGGAAGTTGATACAGAGCAGAAGGGCTTGTGTTTGAGCTGAGCATGTGACCAGCAGCAGCACTGTCAATAAACAAGTTCTGGGATAAAAGGGACATAGGACCTTGGGATGACCCAGACACAGGCAGAAACCTGGGTGGAAAGGAGCAAATGTTTTCTGGGGTGAATTCAAATGTGTCTAAAACTTCCTAGATTTGGGGGTGCTATCTCCCAGCTATCAAAAATCTGATACTAACCTTGACATGGCTTTCAAACTCTTGCTTTGGAAGTTAATTATGTGTTCAGTACACATCAGAAGTTTGATGTGGTACAGTAGGAAGAGAAACCTGCACAGTATTAGCCTTTTGTGTTGTTCTGTTGTACACTGTGATGGAATGTGTTGGAGGGAGTAGAGATTGACACTAGGTGTGGTTCTGTGGTTATCTATCTGAATGCCAGCACCCATAAATCTGGGAAGAAGTGTGGCACAAAGAGGGGAGAAAAAGTTAGGTTTTGAATAAATGGCATTTTTCCTCAACAGGGAGCTGAGGACAGTAAAAATCAGTGTGGCTCAAACCTGCCAAGATAGGCCAAATACACACATACTGTTTCTAAAACACACCACTAAAGAAAGTCCTGGAAACCTTGTGGGTCAAGTTCTTGAATTAAAATTAAACTCCCCTGTATCCTCTGTAAACTAAAAACACACTTTCAATTCTGTCAATATGGAATAATGTTTCTGACTTAAAACCTTCTGCAGTTTGCAGCAGTGTTAGTTAGAGTTTGTGTGTGAGTGCACAGATCTGACTTTAATGGGACATTATCTCTCTTGATCTCTTTTTGCCCTTAAGTGCCTTTGCCTGTAAATCTTTACTGAGGCATCAAGACCTGAAAACTGTATTGTTTCCTGCATAGCTCTAAAAATAATCCCTGCACAGGCAACTTCTAATGTAGTCAAAATGGAAAAGGATTAATCTTGGCATATGAGAGCACCATTAATTTTTATGATCTTTTTAATATTTAGAACTGTGCAAGCATTTTATATAATTTATTTTGGGAACTTTGAAAATCTAAACAATTGCAATGTATTTTCTTTGAACTGTTGAATTTTGAAATAAAGTTTATAACTGAATGTTGATGTGTTTGTTGTGCTACTGCTGTATTTTCATTGCCCCTCTGGCCTCTGTTCTCTTCTCTTTTCACAACTGGGCTGACCTTTTATCCCTGATTTCCTGCATGGACAGTAACAAAATAACTGAAACATGTAGGGTGTGAAATTTCTTCTTTCTTCTAGTGCAGGTTCAAGGTTGTCCCATCAGGAATGAGCAGTGCTCCTGACCGAAGCTGGAGGAACTGAAAGATCTGATGGGTTTTTTCTCTTAAAAACCGGTCTGGCAGCAGCTGAGGGACAGCAGGAGAGGAGAGTTCAACAGTTGACTGACAGTGTATCCCCTCACCTGGGTTATTGTTGCTGTTTGTGATGCTCTGCAAGGAGCTAGGACATGTGTATTCCTTTCCAGGTGAACTGAAAAAGCCTTTAAGGACTCCCTAAAGGAGCCTTATTCTGGTTTATGGAAATAGAAGACCCTGCTCATTGCTGTGAAATCATGGGAATCCTGCAGTCGTCCTCCTGTCAAGCAGAGTCCTTGGTGTAGGACTACAACAGTTACAAGAGGACAAGATGAGACAATCTTTGTTGGATGATTATGTTAATGAAATTTCACCTTTTTTTTATTATTTCCTCTCAGCTCTGGCATATTCTCTGGATTTCTTACAAGAAACTTCAGTTTTAAATCTTAAACACCAGAGGTAATCCATGAGGCATGAATGGAAAAATTTGGTATTATTTCTTGGAGCAGACTAGTCTTGAATTCAGTTGAAAGCAATTAAACATTCACACTTAGTTATATTAAGCCATAATTTGTCTGCAGCTGAAGCTGGAATGCCCTTGACTCTTGCAAGCTTTGCAGCATCTCTCTGTGGTAGGTTTGTCAGCTAATGAATTGATTTCCTCATACTAACTTTTTAAGGGGAGAAAAAAAGTTTAATTCAATGGGTGTCATTAAGACCTGCAAAGAGCAAAATTTCCATGTTAGACTCCAGGTTTTTAGGGAAGGATTTTCAGGCATGGTTGGTGGTCAGGTGCTGCATCAGTTGCTCTGATGTTTGGTTCTGTTTGCTGAAGTGCTGCTCTGCTGCTGGAGGCAGTGCTGACATCCCCTTCCCCATGCCCAATGGTTTTGCTGTTCATTGCCATTATCGAGCTGGAATCCTTATTTGGAACTTAGACAAATTATGGCAGAACCTTCTATTTATCTAACCTGGAAATTTTTCCTGAACAGGCTCTATATAATCTACTCAGAGAATTGGCAGTTTTCTTCCCTCTCTAGGCAGATATTTAATAGCCATGTATTGCATTTCCATGCTAGTAAACCTTCATTATTATACAAAATGTACCAGAATGTTATGAAGAAATACCTTAAATAATTAAATAGAAACAAAGAGTGACAAAACAAATGAGCAAAGTGCAATTTGAGCTGCGTTATTCTTTCCTTTTTATGTTCACTTATTTGCTAATTTGCTGAACTTACTGGACTGCAGTGGGTCTTGCCGTGATTAGAGAGAGTTTGCCAAGTTCCTTTGTAATTGTTTCTTTGCAATTAACTAAATAATAGAATGTTCTCTGTGTGGCTCTCTGGGGAAAAGAGCGGGCAGGTGCTTTTGCAATAGGATTTCCACATTTTCCACCCATTTCCCTAGAACTCAGTTTAAAAAGACCAGTAAAACATGAGAGAGAATATTGCCTTAGGACTGGAAATGAGAGAATTAACCCTCTATTATTATTTCTTTCAGTTGGCTGAAAGCTTTTTTTGCTGGCCCTGATAGTGGCTATTCTTTGTGTAAACCTGAAAGTCTCTGGCAAGGTGTCAGAGGAAAGTCATGAAAACCCAAATGTATGTTCCTGCCTGCAGATGCCTCCACTCAGGGAAAGTCTTTCAAGCTTGGAGGAGAAGGCAGCTGGGAAAATCCTTGGCAACGTGGCCTTGCTGGGAGAGCGGAGGATGGAGATGGAGCTGTCATGGAGGGGGCTGGAGAGCAGCCCTGGCTTTGTTATTTCCTTTGAGCAGAAAATTACAGAGGAAGCCCTGGGAGGAGAGGAAGGGTAATTTTAATGGAGGCACAGTTTAGCTCAGCGGGAAGAGGCACGGCTGGATGTAAGGGCAGGGTTTATGGAGCGCCAGAGTCAGAGGTTGTCTCACTGACCTCCCCTTGACCACCCGTAATTTAGTCCCTGTCTCAGGAGGGCAACTCATCCATCTGCTGGCACTTGGAGTGCAAACTTGCTTTCTTTTTCTTTTTTTTTT
>NC_031783.1:11812656-11905155 GCF_001522545.3 Parus major | reverse complement strand
TTTTTTTTTTTTTTAAATTTGTATTGTTGGCTAAAACCTTTTGTAGCACATATTAGGTTTGACAGTCGGGGGAAGACTCTTTGCTCCACAGTATATTAAAAGCTGAATTATTTAATTTCATAGTGAATCAGAAAAGCCAGGGGTTGGAGATTGCTGTTTTAAAATGTGCTCTCACTGCCTGTACCACTTCAGCAGAAGGGATGTCTGGAGTCAGAAGCATGTGAAGAGTGAAAAATGCTACATTTCTCAGAGGGCTTCTGCAGACTGCCCTGTGGTCTCAAGAGGATGGGGGACAGCACTGGCTGCCTTGTTTTGGAGGTTTAAACTAGTCTTTTTATCTTTGCTGTCTTTAACGTGGAATGTTTCTCATCTGCCTGTTTTGTCCAGTGATTCTTTAGCAAAGCCACTGTCAGAGCAAGTTAGCAAACACTACTACAGCTCTTTGGGTTACTTTTCAGCAGGATTACCAGTGAACAAGCTGACATTTGCAGTTTGCTTTGCTTGACTGTAGAACTGCTTTCCATGCAAGGGTGATTTACTGTTAGATTTTATTCCTGGGATGTCACAACAGCGTCTCGTTTGTTCATTTGGCTTCGCAAAACAGTGTGTACCTAACTGTGTGGGAAGGAAAAAAAGGCTGCTATAATCTAAACATGAGAGCCTTGATAACTCCTGTCATGTAATCAAGAGTTACCTGAACAGGATCAAATGAGAGATGCTAGACATCCAAGAATCACAGATATTTCTTTGTGATGTGGTACAACAGGCTAAAATGCCATGGAAAGTATGGCTAGTGCTGGATCCTGTGGTTTGTCTCTTATTCCTCGTTTGCTGAATCCATTCTGCTCTTCATTTTCCTGTATCATTATAAATAATTGTGGGGGAGAAATGAAAACTGTTGATGCCTCTGCTTCTCTGTAATCCCCAATCCTTATTTTGCTGTAATTTAATCCAGTTGTCTGGGCAGCAGGAGGCTGAGGGGAGGCATGCACACCAGCACTGCTGAGCTGCTCCCTTTCCCACCCACCCCGGGCCCCTCAAACACCCACCCCCATGGAACAGCATCCAGCTTTTCCTGTCATTTATTCCAAAACGTTCTGTGCAGTTTGATTTACATCAGTCCCATCAGACAAGATCTCAGTGTGGCGTCCTGGCTGCATCTTCTGTCCCCTGTCCCTCACATGCTGACAGAGGTGCTTGGACTTGCAGCCTGCTGGGGATTTTGTGTCCATCCAGAGACCCGTGGCTGCAGTTACATCTGCAGGACAGATTCCAGCCTTGAGCATTTTAGCTCCAAATGGCATAAACTCTGTGTCAGAAGGGGCTTATGCAGAGATCTCTTGCTCCCAGTCAGGTCTCTCTGCTCCTTGTCTTTGGGTTGTTAAAACTGGAGGTGAAATGTGTTAGATCATCAGGCCTTGAAATAATTCCTTCTTCATCCTTGCCGGCACTGTGAAAAAAAATGAAAATAATAAGGAAGAAAACAAAATTGGCTGGTGTTCAGCTGTCCTCCTGCAGGAAAAAAAACCCTTTTCTTGGAGACAGCTGGAGGGAGTTGAGGTCTTATATCTTGTACCCTTGTATATCTTGTACTTGTGCACGCAGCGCGTGGCTCTGAGCCCTCTGACGTGAATCTTAATGCTATTTGTGAGTGATAAGATTTCTTTTTAGCTGTGTTGATAATGCCCATATGAAAATCCCATCCTAGTCAAAAGCTGTTGAAGTTGATGTTATACTTCAGAACATCAGCAGAAATATGTTTATTTGCTTCTAAGGAGTTCAATGGCCCGTTTTAGCAGTTTTGCTCTCCTTATTTATGAAATGCATCAGTCAGGATAACATAAAGCACGAAATCCTGGCTGCATTTGGGAAAAGCAATAAAATTGTACTTGGAAAGAGGTGTCTCCATAATGTCTACTGATCTGCCACCCTTTAGGAGGAAAAAACCAGTTGGTGTTACCCTTTTTTTCCCCAGTGGGATACACAGTACTCCAATACTTTCTAAGTTTTCACGGGCCATCACAGTTTCTAATTCTAAACAGATGAGAGTTTCTCAAGCCTTCAAGACCTGGAAAACATTTGCCTGATGTCTGTTAGGGGACTGGATGGTCCTTTTTTCCATTTCCAACTCCCAATTATGTTGAGTGGCATTTAGAAGACACTGCTTTGAGCAATCAGCAATGGGTGAGGTGTGCTGCAGTGAGGCTGGGATGGGGACACAGGCATGGAGAGACTGAAGGTCTGGGAGATGGTCTGAATAGACAGGCCAAGTTTAGGAGCTCCTCCATTAATGCTGGGCCACGCTGCATACTTACAGCAAGAATTAAATTATTCATTTTATTCCTTTTAAAAGAAAACAGCATTTTTTTTTTATACATTTCAATTGCAGCAGGAGCAGTACAATATTTGTAATACAGCGAATGAATTTGGGATTGCTGCCGCTTATCATTATCTTTTCTATTTCACCTCACTACCCTAGCATTATCCAGAATATTAATGTTCTTACTTGTTTCTGACATGATCCCCTGAGAAGGTATACTCATCTTTTTTACCTTTTACCTAAAAATATTTTCTGTTCTGTTTAGAAAGAAATGAAAAGCCTTTCCCATTGGGTCAGAGTCTAATCCTTGGGAAAGTGGTGTGTGAGTGGCTCTGTGGGGAGCTCACTGCATGCACAGCTCCATGGTGTTATGCAGTTAGATTACTGAAATATTCAGGTGTTTAATTCATGGATCTCATTTTGATGTCATCAAAACAAGCTGAGAGTTGTAGGTCCCTTCAAGGTGATGAAGCAACACTCTGGCTTAGGGTCAGGGTTTGGATGAGGCCAGACCTTTGCCTGCAGGGAGAAGGGTGGAAGCTGAACCAAAGCACTGCATATCCATGTGGAACAGGTGGAGGGCAGACTTGGAAACCACACAAGAGGCTCATCCATATCTTTAAACACGTGGGTACCTCTGGAAATTTCCCCTCGGGTTTTGGGCAAACCAAGCCAAGCTCAGGCAGTCAGTGCTAGGGATGAAGTGCATCAGCTGGTGTGAAGGCATGGCTGTCATCAGTGGCACCAGGGGCTGGAACCTGCAGGGTCTGTTTGGGGTTGCTTTGGAGGGAGAAGAGCTGGTGTGAGGGGTGGGGACGTGGTTTGGTGCTGGGTGTGGACACCCACCCTCTGCCACACGTGGTCCTGTGCCCAGTACCACAGAGTCATTAAGGTTGGGAAAAACGTCCAAGATCGCCAAGTCCAACCATCATCCCGGCACCATTACCACATTTGCTATTAAACCGTGTCCTCAAGTGCCATATCCACACGTTTCCTGAGGTATTCTGAGAGATTCCAAGACTTTATTCAAGTTCCTATTTTATTTTATTAATTTTCCCCTCGTGCTGTCACACAGCGAGAGGTGTCTCCTTAATGTTCACCTGCGCTCCCGTTGCTGCCGCTGCCATCTGTGTGCCCAGCCAGGGGAGTGCCGGGTAACATTCTGCCTCTATCAACTGTGGATTCAGGAAGGGCGAACCTGCTGCCTCTGGATCTTAGGATGGGCGTCCTCGACAGGAACTACCAATAAGTGACTTTACGCCTGCCTTTACCGCTCGCTGTGGCACAAATCGCTTTTACCGGGCGACGTTTTAGGCTAAATCCAAACCGCGCCTTCCTCCGTTGGAACCGCAGCTCCGAGCGGCATTCACGGCGACACGGGGAATTTGTGTGGAAACAAACGCAGCGCCGTTGTTGTGGCGGGGGCTCGGCAGCGAGCCCCGCTCCCGGGGGAGCCGCGCGGGGCCGGGCCGGGGCGGGGCGGCGGCGGCGGCGCCAATGGGAGCGGGCGGGCGGCGCCGGGCGCGGGCGGCGGAGCCTCTCGGCGAACAAAGAGGGAGCGGGAGCGGGCGGAGGGACGGCGAGCGGGCGGGGGGGACACCCGGCCATGCGGGGCCGGCGGCCGCGGCGCGGGTGAGGCGGGCGGCGCTCCATGGCCGGCGGCTCGGGGTGAGGCAGGCGCGGGCATGGCGGGCGTGAGCTACTCGCCGCCCTGGTGGGTGAGCCTGCTGCACCGCCTGCCGCACCTCAGCCTGCGCTGGGAGCTCACCGCCGCCGACTTCCGACCGCACGACGCCGAGTACCAGCAGGTGGGTCTGCCCGGGGCTGCGGGATGCGCTCCGCCGGCGGCGCGGGGCAGCGGGGGCTCGGCCCGCCTGGAGGGAGGAGGAGGAGAAGGAGGAGGAGGAGGAGGAGAAGGGGGCGTGCGGCCCCCGCTGGGGCTCCCTGAGGGGGTGGCCGTGGGTGCCGTGTCCCCCTGCTCCAGGGAAAGGTGCCCCCGCAGGGCCGGGGCAGGCGGGGTGCGGGTCACCACCCCCGGCGGGATGGGCAGCAACCCCGAGCTGCCCCCAGCCTGCCCGAAACCCCAGTTCTTCTTGGGAGAAGGTGAAATTATAGACTGATAAAATCAAGGAGGTTGGAAAAGCCCTCCAAGATCAGCGAGCTCAACCTTCCACCGAGTACCACCGTGCCCGCGGCCCCACCTGGCCAAGTGAGCCCTGGAACGGGGCAGGACGGCCCTGCTGGGTGCCCCGGTGTCCCGGCCTGCTGCCCCCGGCCTGCCCGCAGCCCAGCACCGCCTGTGCCCGTCCTGTGCAGGCTCCGCTCAGCATCCCCCACCGATGCCGCCAGCCCCCAGCGAGGCCAGCAGTGCCTTTCCAAAAGCAGCTGCCCGCCTGCTGGAAAACAGATGACTTAATGCACGAGAGTGGCGTTAGCATCAAGTGCACAGGAGGATGCTCACAGAATACTTGTGTGCAGCTTTTTTTTTTTTTTTCTTTTTTCAGTTTTTTTGGTTTTTGTTTTTTTTTTTTTTAATGCTGCTTAGCCTGTATCCTGTGCTTGGTTGGCTAGGCATGTAATTAAAATGATTGTGGAGTGAATCTGTGTGCTCCAACATCTGTGTTCTCTGCTGTCATCTTGGAACAGAGCTGCAGTGACTCTGCTGCCTCGTTTTGCCACGGTCTCTGGTTTTGAAAACACCATTTTGCTTTCCTGAACGTACTTGCAGTGTCCTATATGCACAGCCTGCTATCATGCACACAGGCACGAAGGCTAAAGCATCTAAGCAGTTCTTGTTTGTCCTAGGAGTAGAAGGTATTAGAAATACTTTAGGAAGCAGTGTGTTTTAGCTTTTTGTTCTAAACAGATGAGCAGATCTGAGGACTGAAGCTAGAGGAAAATGTAAGAGATGTATTTAAAGAGTCGTTGGTAGATAAAAGAAACATCTTTATACCAGTAAATCAAAGGGACTTTTGAACTAACTTTGCATTTTGAAGCTTCAATTTGTTAATTTGTTTTAGTTCCCTTGGCTTAGCAGAGTTCAAGATGGCCACATGCAGATGTAATGCTGCACAGCAGCTGAACTGTATTTCCATGACCTCAGAGAGTAGCTGCCTTTAAAACAAGGGATATGTGATCCTGGAGAACAGAAGTTAAGAGTTCATCGAAAGATCTTCTTGGGAGTGTGTTATCATGAAATAAGCGCTTGGTGACCTTTTGAACAGACAGCAGATGTACCAGTTTTCACTTAAAATGCTTAAAAGCATTCCTAGCAATAATCTGGGGTTGTGTTTGTTTGTCAGGTAATTTTTCTACAGTAATCATATTCCCACTTAGAGCCTTCTGCTGTTCTCCTCCTGTGTAGCTGCCTCTCCTCCCTTGATGACATTAAGGACTTCTTGCACAGCAGTCCATGGCCTTTTGAGTCTTAACATCAGCACACAAGAAAACATCTTATCAAATCCAAACTCGAATGTCCGGATTGCTGAGGTGCCTGTCATCAAGAGAATGATTTGAGCAGCAGCAGCTTTGCTGGTTTTGGTGTTGGTGAGGGGTAGCAAGCAGGCTCCAGCACTGCAGCCTGTGCTATCAGTGCCGTGGTTATATAACCACGCTGCTGTGGCTCTGCAAGTTGACTCTGGAGTTCGTAGGCACATAGATTAATTCTAATGCAGTGAAACAGGGAAACTTAATCCAGGACTGGGAACTGTAATGCTAAATGCTCTCTTGTGCTTTAAACGCTTCTGAAGGCCTTTTGGTTTGAATTCTAGATTTTTTTAGGAATTTGGACCTCTTGTTCTGTTTGCAGCCTCTGCTGACATTGTCTTCCCTTATCTTTAGGAACCTTTCATATTTAACAGGTGAGATCTTAGACATCCTCAAAATTAGGAAGTTCATTTTTTAATTTTAACATTGACTTATTTTTCTTTACTGAGTCTCACTAGCACAAATTGTATATATTTTTGTTTTCTATTCCATTAGTGATTGATACTCTGATTCCTAAGTGTAAACTGTTAAACTACACAGTGCATTTGATTTCCCCAGGGGCTGAGGAGAGGTCAGTGGGAGGATGCTAGATGAAGTTTATGGGGACAGGTAAGGGCAGGGTGTCCCCAGGTGCACTAAGGAAGGATTACCTTTGCTAAACTATGTGACTCCAATTCATCAGGTAGCTGGACTGTTGTCATAAATAGCCATACAGCTGGGCTCAGTGCCCTGTTCCATTCTGATGTGTTTTGAGGAAGGAAGCAATGTACCCTTTCTGATTCTTCACTGTTTCTCTAGAAAAGATTTCCCAACCCATGACCACGGGAAAGCAGCACTTTCCTTATAAAACCCTTTTCTTTAGTAACCTTTTAGCAAATACCCACCTGTTTCTTGTACTCAATGTCGGGCTTTGAAATTGTGCATCAACTGAGCATTCCACTGCAGCCAGAAGTGGAATGCAGTGGCTTGGGCTTGCATGTTGTCCTGTCACTTGTTGCAGTGCCACGTGCTGCTGCAGGTGAGGAGGCTGCTGCCTGAAGAGGCTTTGCACCTCTGCCTAGTGAGGATTAGTGTAATGCCAAGCTGCTGTTCCCCTGGAGCAGCAGCCAAGGATTGTGCCCTGAAACCTCTCTGAAGGCAGCAGATAAGCATGCCCTGCCAGTCTTTGAAGTCTAGGTCTTTGTTAGGTCTTCTGGGACCCTGGGTGATGGGGAATGTCTAGCAGGATGTAGATCCAATGGCTGTTTCTGCTGTTCTGTCCCAGGCAGTCCCTTGGCCAGAGCAGCAGAGGCGCCTGCTGTGCTCTGGGCTGCCTCAAGGCAGCTGCAGCCATTGTGTACCAACCTACCAGGGCTTCCTCCTTTTGTCTGAGAGCATGAGAAATGCTTGTGGCAGTCCTGCTGCCAAGGGCTGAGATCAGTGCAGCTGCAGGTTTGGGCTGCACACCTTCTTCACCTGAGTTGGGCTCTAAAACACTCTCTTGGTATTACTTTACTCTTTATCTTCTCGCACAGCATATCTTGTTGCATTAGGTTAGACCAATGTGTGTGAGTGTGGAGGAGCAGGACAGATGCTGCTCCTCTGGACTAGACTGTTTAAAAATGTATGTGTATCCTGATGTCCTTCAGATGCTCTGCTTCTGCCACAGCAAGCAGTACAACCAGTTGTTTTCTTTTTCTGGGGGAATTGAGGTGAATCTTCATGTAGAATGAGCTGGAGTTGTGATCCTTCTTCTGCATGGGTTTGGCATTCTGGTGAGTCCTATCAGAGCTGCCTTCATGTGCTGCTTGCAGGTCTGGCTCCATAGTCCTCCCTCCACAGGATCTTATCAGACCGGTTCTTTTCCTAATCCTCCCATGAATCATTGGGGTTGAAAATATCTTGATATGAACAGCTTTGTTCTGGCTGTATTCTCATCTGAGTCATACTGCAGTGCTCTGCAAAGCCTTTTCATTGTGTAGTGAGTCACAAATTCTAGAGTGAAGGGAATGTAAAAATGGAGCAGAGCTCCTGTTCCTTCTGACAGCATCATGCCAATACCAGTTCATGTCTCCCTGCCTTTTGCTGCTGATCAAATCATGATGATCTTACCAGTACTGTCCATTAACTTTCCAGTTCAGTTGACTGGCCCAGTGAGATGGTCCTGAGACTGCTGCTGTCACTAGTTTAATTTATTTAGCAATATAAGTACTCCTACTTGTGAATGACTTGGCTGCATGGCATTGAATTCGCTTTCTCAGAGTAGAGTTGGTTAAGAGCCTTGAGGGTGGTGTGGAGGTCAGGGGCTGGAAAGAAATAGAAAAGTTGAATAGCTTTGTAATACAGCACAACAACAGGTAATGGATATCTGCTCCAGTCAGGGTGTCTGGATCCTGACAGAAAAGGAGACACAGCACTTTAGCTCTGGAGTCTGACTGTGGGCTGAGAAGTGCACTGTGAACAGCAAAGGAAAAAAGAGGCTGTAAAAGCTAAGCCATGGAGCACTTTGGAGTTTCTGCTTTTTCTTCCTTGCTGGAAACTGGTGATGTTGACAGAAACCTGTGTAAACACATAGGTTATGTGTGAGTCAGGCTAGAATAAAGAAAAATTCTCCAGCATCTTTGAAACTCTTCCCTGGCACCGCTTCGTGCCTTCTCGGTACGAGTCAGAGCTGCAGATGCATGGTTAGTAGGTGTAATGGCAGCTGTTTGTGCTTTGGAAGATGACTGATGATTGATTCACACCAATTAAGATGCAGAATCGTGCTGAAG
Source organism: Parus major (assembly GCF_001522545.3). NCBI lineage: Eukaryota > Metazoa > Chordata > Aves > Passeriformes > Paridae > Parus > Parus major. Next base: position 11,896,599 of record NC_031783.1, on the reverse strand, counting down.
GAAGCAGTGATAAGAGCAGGGACATGCTCTAGTCCTTGGCTTTGGGATGCTTTCTTCAGTGTTGTCACCCAGGAGTTTCCTATCGTACATCTGTCAGTGCTTTCGTGTTGTAATGTTCTTTTTCTCCCTCTGTACGTGTGCTGAGAAGGGATCCAGCAGGGAAAGGTGCTGTGTAAGCCCAATGATCCTTCCCTTTCTTTGGCTTGCATGCTCTAATCCAAGGCATGTGTGTTTGAACCCATAGCCAAAGGTTCAGCAAGGAATTAATTCTGTCAGGTACTTTCTGGCTCTGTGAGACTGTTTCCCTACACATAACAGCTAATGTCGTCTTTGGAAGTATTTCTTGGCTGGAGAAACATGATGGAGCCCAAACTGCCAAAAAACTTGGATTATAGAGATTGTTTTAGAACTTCCTCTACTGTACTGGCATCTTATTTCAATTTTGAAACCAAGAGTCTTTCTGTAAATTGGAAACATGTGTATAAGTCAAGTTGGATGACGTGTTTTTGTCTAGTTGGCTCAAAGTCAGAGGGTAATGTGCCTTTCTTAAAGGGGTTGGACTGAAGGTTTCTTTCTTTCTTTCAAGAGCAGATGGACCTCTTCCAAGGTCTGATCAGCTATCCTGCTGTAGCACCAGTTTGCTCATATTTCCAGAAAGGTTAAGTGACCCCTGTTAGTAGAATCCAATGTTTTCTGATGAAATTGAGGTTGTTTTATTTTTTTTTTTTTAAGAACTGCTGGTAAATTCCCTCCTCCCTTTACTCATCAGTGTCGGCTGCATGAGTAACCATGCAGTAATGCCTCCTATCAGCAAACCAGTGCTGTGCTCTGACTCTTCTGTCTTTGATCTGGAAGAGCCTTTACTGAGGAGCTGCACCACAACGAATAACCAAAAATGTAGAACCAAGGCAACTTTTGCTGGCTGATTTTTACCAAAGGCAGACATAAAATGTTTTCTGTTGACCATTCATCCAGTCATGCAGCAGCATATGGTATGCAGAGAGGAAAAAGGTCCACCTTTGCCAGCTTTCTGTTTGCAGCCTTGCTTTGTTTTGCTGACCCATGCTGTGCTGCCACGTTTTCAGATGGTCTCCTGAGAACTCACAGTTTCTGGAAACGCTGGCTGTAGATTACCTTACTCTAGTCAAAAAAAGGAACTGTTCTAAATGTAGGGTTTTAGCAGAGTACACAAGGGGAAAAGGTGTCTTGGAGAAACACCTTGAGTGCATGGAGGAAAGCAGATGCAGGTGAGTGTGCAAAGATGCAAACCATGCTCGCTTCCTCTGGGTAGGATCCTAAAAGTATTAATCCTGGACAGAGAAGATGCTAGTGCCCAACCTGGTGAGCTTCCCGGTCTAAAGACACATTTATAGAGCATGTGGTGCCCTGAAGGAACCATCCTGGTCTCAGCTGGAAGGGTAGAACCAGAGTTTAAAACGTGTCTGGTTGTGGTGGCCAGGCACTGGCACCCTGGTGCTTCTGCACTTACACAACATTTGTCTTCCTGAGAATGCTCCATTTTTATCCACACAAGTGTAACACCATGTGACTCCTGCTCTGCAAAACCTGGTCTCTAGCAGTCTGGAGACAAATTCAGTTCAGTCTTACTGTGTCTGGTCTCTTTTTCTCCTCATGGCTTTTTGAGCAGAGGAACATCTGTGCTCTCCAGGTTAACAAAGTGTCTTTGTTTAAATTTTGATCCAATAAAGCAAGCAGTGCTTAAAGCAGATGTTGCTCTGGATTTTTAGTGTTCTTTATTTTTTGTTATTAGGGAAAGTGAGAAATTCTCACCCAGAAGAACATATCCCATTAGGCATGACTGGAGATTAAGGGTAGGAAGTCAGGTGCTTTCTCTGACTTAATCCCAAGGCTCTGAATGTGGATTAAGGGGCTGTGCCACAAGTCTTCTTGATCTCTTATTGTATTTTGGGATGATATTTATTTTGGAACCCGTAAACAAAAACCTGTCCATTGAGTATGAAGGAAAGTTCTGGGCCTGTGTCTCATCAGGTTTCTTGGCATGTGTCTTCAGAGCAGTCAGTAAGAACAGGCACCCTCCAATCCCTTGGAATTTCTGTCTTTTTTTCTGTTCTTTCTGTTTCGTTCAATTTGGGTTTTTTTCCTCTCCTTTTTCTTCGAGGACAAGGCTAATTTTATCCCTCTTCTCCTACTCCTCCTCCAGCACTTGCTGGTGGCAAGGGTGAAGTGCAGAGTTGATGATTGATAGGACTGTGCTGTGGCAGAGCTTGCACGCTCACCCTGGTGTGCCCCTTCCAGGGGATGCTCCTGTACCTGTGAGGATGGGTGTGCTGAACATGATGGCCAAAGCTCCTCCTGAAGTCATTCTTTCACAGTCTTTGATGTCAAGTGAATTTGTTTGGGTGGCTGCAAGCGAGCAGTGAGTAAGGTGGTGCTCACTCTTAATTCTCTTAGGGTGGAGGGGAGTCAACACCTTGTTTGAATTAACCTCTTGGTGACTGTCAGTTCTCTTCTTGTCTCTGTTTTAACTTTCAGTAGTAACTTTTCCACCAGTTATAGTGAGATTTCCCATTCCCCTTGAGTGAGTAGGAGAACTTGGCTTGTTTTCAGCTGAATGTGATTCCCATAGCTGGGGGAAGGGATGTGATGTCTGGGAATTTATTTGCTCTAAGATTCAGATGAGACCTGAGTAACTTTGGACTATATCAGGATTACCTACTGTACTGAACCTCAATTCTTACTTTTAAGACATGAGTAAGACTCGTAATACTCAGGGGCTTGTTGATGTATGCTGAGGAAATAATAATAATAATTAAAAAAAAATAATATCCAAGCCCAGTAACTTTGCTTCTCTCTTGGCAAGGCTGTCTGCACTTTCTGGGTATGTCATCCTACCAGTTTTTGTTTTAGCCAATGACAATTATTAACAAGACAGATGAGCTAAAATCAAGGAGGATCAAGCTCAGGCAAGACTTCTAGGCCTGGGGATGCTTTCATATGACAGTCTGAAAAAATAAAAAAGTCATCACTGTTGGAAATCCTCTCCTCCCCTTCAAGGGGTGGCTGATGTAGTGTTGCAGTGGTGAAAAACTAGGAATTGGTTTACATTTTTTCTCAAACCAGAAATGATTTTTGCTGCATGGCAAAAGGGTCTCCAGGTATCTAATGAACAGAGGCTTTGGGCAGAGCCATGCTGATGCTATTTTATTTTATTTTATTTCTGTATTAGATAAACAAGGAAAGAGCAAAACACAGGGCACTTTCATGTTGCAAAAGCTTTCATTTCAAACTTCTTTTTTTCTTTTTTCTTTTTTTCTATTTTTTTTTGCGTAATGAGCCACTTATAGTTTTGGAGTCTGATCTTGTAATTGTGAGCTTTAGGGTTTGGTAAGCTGCAAATGTGCACGTTTTTGCAAAGTAGTCATTTGTGTGCTAAGGCTGCAAGGCTATTCTCTTGCAAGAAAAAAGAAAAGTAGGTTAGCGTGCAATCCATGGCCACAGCAGTCGGTGTAACTCAGTCACGACACTTGTGCTGTTCCCTTCTCCAAGCACTGGGATATGAGGGGAACATTTGCAATAATGTGTGCTTTCACATGCTGATCAGGTTGCTTGCTTCAGCAGATGTAATGTGTGCCAGCCCTCTTTGAAGTTATTATTTTAACAAATGAGCTTTGGGTTTTTGGTCAATGGTAAGAGCAGCAGTGAAACCATCCGGGGAAAGAGCTGACACTCCCCTTCACCTTCACTTAAACTGGAGCTGCACCCTCAGATTTGCAATTTCCTCGGTCACTACTAAATGCTTTTTTGGGCTGATATGGCTCAGAACGGTGCCACACGTGCATATGCATGAAAGCCCTTTGTAGTGTGAAATTAGGGATGAAAGATATTGCTAATCAGCCCTAACAATGCAGGATTTATTCCTGGACAGGGGAAAAGGGAATGTGGGGAATGGATGTTTCACAAATGTATAACACATTCGGACGTGTTGTTATGCCAGTGTTGGTGTCTGTGCACGGACGCCCTTTTCAGGCTGTAAAATGCTGCTGTTCATGCAGGGAATTTAAACAAGCCTTCTATTCAACGCTGAAATTCAAAATAACGCCAAAATCCAAATGGAGGCACTTCAGTTGCATAATAGTGTCTGTTACAAGGAGGCCTTGGTGCAGTAGATGATGTAATGCTCCTCAAGATAAGGCCCAAGCTGGGGTTGGGGAAAAAGGGAAGACGGTGTCAGTGACAGAGCCATTAAAAGTATTGCTAATGGTATCAAAGCAATCCAGAGGGTGTTAATTAGCACGCCTGAATAATTCCAAAGTTGATTGTGTTACAACTGTACAGGTGGAAAAACTGCTCGGTGCTACCTGTTTTCTCTGATTATAATCGCTTTTTCCCTGGGGTGAGCTTGCTTGAAGTTCAACAGTGTGCTCAGGTTCCTGTAGCTGATAAACTGGTAATTTTGACACTTGCTTTAGGAGCTAGGAATGCCTCAGTCTGCCAAAGGGATGCTTTCTGCTGTAATGCTCCTCACTGGGGCTGTGCCTGTAGCTGATACTGTTCCGAGGCTTCCGGCAGTTTGTTACTTTATTTCCTTCTTAAGCTGCTGGTTAAAACATACTTATTTTCTTTAGTTTAGGAATAGTCTTTGTTGCATCCTCGCTGCAAGAGCCTCCAGTGTGTTGTTGTGTGGTCAGGGGGGTGACACAGGGTCGCTGCCTTACCTATGGCCCTCCCCATCCCTTCCTCCCTGCTTTTACAGTATTCACTCCAGGAAATGCTGAGAAAGTCGGGAGTAATGGAATTCATGAAATTCAAGCTGTGCTTCAATGAAAACGTGTTTTCAATTTCTGCCTCCTTGGGAGCCTGAGACTGAACTGTAATTGTAAATTGCTGGTGGGGGCTGGGGCCGGGATGAATGGAAGTGCCGGAGTCAGCGCTCTGCGGAGCCTCTCGCCGCTCTCGGCATCCAAAGGCTGCTGTGCGCTTTGTGGCAGCTTCAGGAAGCGATTTTGTATTCAGCTGTCCAGAAAGCCCAGGCGTTTTCCTGCTGGGTTTGATCTGGCTGTCGGGGTCTGAATGACAGTGACACGTTGGAGAGGAACAGGATGGGGGAAGCATCAGCCGAGGGTGGTTTGTCCCCCCTCTCTGCTCCTGATCCTGCTCACGGTGTCCTTTGAGTGTCCTGCAGCCGATTAAGGGTGAGAATTATAATGGTGACTCAAAAGCCTTTGGTAAAACTCATTAATTCATTCCTCCTTTAATTAGACACCCAGCCATGGGCTTGTAATTATCAGAGCCCAGGAACGTTTGCAGCTGTAATAAGCTGTGCTGCATCAATTGCACAAATCATGGATTTTTGGCAAATGCAGATACGGTGAACTCTTCTCAGGTCTGGTTTTTGGTGAGGAACATGCAAGGACACAGAAATGAGAGCAGCAGCTGAGTGTTTGTTGTGACTGACCTCTGGCTGAATCTTTCCTCGTGGTGCTGAACTGACAGGAAAGGGTGGAGTTGTCCTGTTTATAAATATTTTTTTTCCTTGGGAGGTGTAATAATGTAACTTTCAAAGAGAGAAAAGAGGAAATGGAATCTAATGAAAATATTGTCTTAATATGGAGTATTGTATTAAAGCTTTAGCACCTGAGGGAATTACACTTTTGGATTAAGTCTAACAAGAACAGTTGCAGACATTGCACACAGCGCCCATTTTGCTTTTTGGAAGTTAGGGGATAGCTGGGTGAATGAAAAGTACCAGGTACTTTTTTTGAGTCTTCAGGGGGAAGAAAATGAGTAGTGAACTTCTATTATTTTGTAATCTCTTCTCGCTTCTGAAATGGGAAGCAAGGTAATTTTCAGAACTAATTTGTGCAGCTGACCCCCAGCAACAGATGACTGGGGTGTTCTGAGAGAAGCTGGTGCTGCCTCAGGTACCTTTGAAATGCTCATGGGCTTTTTTCTTTTGTGGAAGAAGAACTAGAGGGGAAGTCTGGAAGGATTTGTTATTTCTACCCTATTGCATCTCTGCTTGTAGTTCTGATCCTTGCAAGTGCCATGGTAGACCCTGATAATGTGATCTCCTTTTAGCATTGGACTGACAGGCTGTCAAGTGCAAGCAATCCAGAGAAAGGCACAGACCTAGGAAAAGGGTAGGCATGGAGATAGCTGCTGCCACTGGGCTTAGACAGAGATAACTGAAGGGATAGGTTTCCTTTTTATTATTTTTTTCCTTAGAATTTTTACCTTGAGTGAGGTTAGAATGAACACTTTGGGCTTGAAAAAAATGGGAGCTATTGCACAAGAGTAGATCAGAGGTACTGCTAGGCAATGGCAAATATTAATGTTCATGTTCCCTTAAGAGGGAAATTGGAGTTTCAGTTGGAGTAGGTGGCAGGAAAAAATGGATCAGCTGTGTTTTGGGTCTTTTTCTGTCTGGATTTAGTGGAAAGCACAGATAGTACATCCAGTGAGGATGGAATGATTTATTTGACACTTCTGTAGCTAAACAGAAGTCTTTACTTCTGATGAGGATGCTATTTTAAAACCACTGTACAGCACTTCTTGTGTGCCTTTTTGTATTACAATGTGTGTCTTCTGTTTGTCCTTCCCATCCCCTCCCCACACAGTCTGAGTTATTGTTGGTTTGAGACTAAGTAATGCCTGGATCTCAGGTAGGACTGGGCTTCATCCCTGGCCTCTGAGGTCCAATGTGCTGGGTCTGCTGGCCTTTGCTTATTTCTGTATATATTTAAAATTCCTACAGGTTAGATGACAAACATTGGATCAACCTGAGCAGACAAAATAGCTGGAGCAGCAAATTTACCAGGTTGAAATTGCCTTTCAGTCTCATAAGTACAACTTGGTAAATATCCTGCTGAGGTTCTTGGCTGGTCTTGGAGACCATGTTCTGGGGCAGGTTTTGTACTCTAGCAGTGAAGTTCTTGATCACTGCAGATGTTGGTTTTTTCCTGAGCTTTTTCAGCCTGACCTACTGCAAACTGAAAATCTCTTCAAACACAAGCTCTTCAGCATTTTAAATGCTCCAATATTAAATGGCAAACTGAAGATGATGAGTATGAAATAGGTGCTGTTGACAGAATTCTCCGTGTGGACAGGCGGTGCTCTGGGAGGTCCTTCCAAGGTCCCTGCGTTGGCAGGCGGCTCTTGGAGAAGCCGTGTGAATGATCATGGATGCTGGGAGCGTTCTGCTGAGGTGTAAATAACAAGGTTGGACAGTTTACCCTGGCTCTGCTGTTTTTATTAGTGCAGCTTAGCTTTCGCCTCGGGTGATGTGGAGGTTATGGGAGAAGGAGGAAGGGACAAGCTGTGAACCTGCCTCCTCTCCCAGCAGAGGATGATGAGAAGGTATGGGGATCTGGTTACCCTAATCCCCCCTTGGCATGTTAATTCTCCTTGCCTCTGTGCTTGTATCTCATGTCTGAAATTCTTACTGAGGCTGGGTCACGTGTGTCTCACTGCAGTGCCCTTTCAACCTTTTTTGTGTGGACTTTGTTGCAGCTATTAAAATTCAGTTGCCTGCTACAGTATTTCATCGCTGTTAATTTTGTTCTCAAGAAAATGTTGCTCTGAGATGTGGCTGCTCGTCTTATTCCTGTCCTAAATACATTTACTAGCTATTTGCTAGATATGACATCTTCTGCCTGTGGTTGACCTGCCTCTTAATGTCCTCTGCAGATCCAAGTTAATTTTTGTGGATAGATCTGAATCACGTTCTGCTGATGGGGGAGATGTACCTCTTGGACCACAGCAGTGACAAATACCACTGGTGAAATGTAGTTCTGCAGGTGTAACCCATGGGCTGGACTCTGATCACTGACTTAATTGTTAGGTTTGGTTTACATGTGCTGGCTCCAGCAAGGGTGGTCTTGATTATGTGATGCGATAAATTAAACACAAGGTTCCTAAGAAAGAACCAGTTTCCAGGACAGGCTTTGAATGCTCATCAATGTTCAAGTTCAAACCAGGCGTGTCTGTTTTCTCTCTGCCAAAGTGAAATTTGCTGCTTTGCCAGATGTAGTGAATGTTGATCTTCCTTTCTAACATCTGTGCCTTCAGCTGGGATTCACCAGCAGTTTAGCTCTTTACTTCCTACTCACAAACACATCTATCAGCATTTCTTTGATACTAAAACTAGTCCTACAAGGCTGTCATCCTTGAGGATGTGATCAAGTAGGCTTTTATCCTTGAGTTTGTGTTCAACTAGCCTTTGACATGCTGTTGCCTTCCAACAAGTCACTGGTCATGTCTCCTGGGAAAATAGAGATCCTGAGCATTTTCTGTGTAGCTGCACTCAGACCTTGGTCAGTGCATGGTCATGGCCTTGTGCTATGAATATGGTTAACTAAACAGGGCTGAGAGCTTCTGGAAACTGCTGTTGTCCTCAGCTTTATTCTCAGTGAGGAATAATGTTTTCCTGTTAAGAGCAGGACATGTGTGAAACAGAACCGCAGCGCTGTTCTAACGCTGCAGTAAGGAGTGTCCTGTAATGAACAGCTTGATGCTAACTGGAGGTTGTATATTCTTTTTGTAGTCAAAGCATTAACTATACTGGGATAAAAATCTTGTTCTTGGTACACCTGTGGTTTGGCTCTTTGTGTTCCAGGACAGTATTGATGGAGCTGGAGAAGGAGTTCGTGCTTGAACCATCACTTGGGGAACGGTGCTGGCCACTGTGTGTGGCCATCAATGCTGCACTTGGGGTGCTGATTCTTACACAGTCCTGGCTGTAAAGATCTAAAGCTCTTCCAGTGCTGCTGAGTGGGGTCTCAGTAGGTAGGAAAGCATCTCGTGTGATTCCCAGCTGCTCACAGAACAGGGTCTTTAGGCTGTTTACACTGCACTCTTTGCTGTCATGCATTTACCATCCAGGCAGCAGCCAGATAAACCCCCAAGCTTGTGCCCCTGGTAAAAAGGCTTCCAAGTGGGGTTGTGCATTCCAGGCACGTCCTGGCTCAAGCTGAGTTAGTCATGCGTCTCACCAAGCGTGTCAGATCTGAGACGATCTGTCTCTCTTGCTTCTGCTCTCTAAATCCGTGCTCTGTAAAAGACAGTAATCAACAAAAGGGCAGTTGGAGTCGTGGAGCCTGGTTACATGATCTTGCCACTTCTTTCACCCTGATCTTCAGAGACAGTATTTTGAGTGGAGAAGTATTTTCAGGAGCCTGGGAAAGTGGCAGGGACTGTACTGTTCAGCTGTAGGGCACTGTCTCAAATTAAATAGTGGCAGCTAGTGACAGGAAAATGAAAAATATCTCATTTTTTAGGAGAAAACCAAATGAAAACTTGATGCCATGCTATTCCCTCATGATCATATTCTGTGTCTGGAAGCTACTGCTAAAGCTACTAGTCATTACATGTGGGGCTGCACTATCATGTCTTTAAGTGTATGCAAAAACCTGTTCATGTGCCTTCCCTTACATGTTTTCCACCTGAGGGCATAATCTAGTGACAATACAATCACTTCCATAGCAACCAGCGTGTCATAAACAGGATTATGGCACCTAGACAGGATGGAGGCACAAGGAATTCAGAAAGGAAGTGCCCCCCGTGTGAATATCCTGCTTTGCTCCATGTTAATGGGGGTAAATAGTGACGTGTGTGTGGCATCCAGGGGCTGTGTCACCAGGGAACAGGGGAGGAGGAAGGGCACGTGTATGGTGTGTCCTTAAACTGATGTGACAAAGCCTTAAGAAGGTGAATCTGTGTGGTTGGCAAGGCAAAGCCCACGGAGAGCCTGTTATGATCTCAAGGTGCAAGTGCAGCAGGCTGCATTGTCCCAGCTAATGAGATTTAACCCCTGAAAGCACCAGGGACACATTCCAGCCATCTCTTGCCTTCCTTCTTTCCACTTCACAATCATGGACACTCTTATCCTCCAGTCTGTAGAGGGTAAGGTTTGCCTGCTATAAAGTATTGCATTTTCCCCCACTAATGCTGTCTGCAGAGTTAAATTAAAATACTTTCTCAAAATGCATTCAAGCTTGCGCTCTCTTTTAGTATAAACTTGAGCTGTTTTATTGTCAGAGATGATGGGAAGAACCAGCAAAACCAAAAGCTTCTGTCTTTAGCTCCTCCTGCAGAGAAGACAAACAGTGTCATGTAATGTTCTTCTGCAGACCCATAAAGGAAAAAGAGCTACTTTACTTGCACACAGTTACTGCCAGTGGTATTGTAGCTGGTTTTATGCTGCATAGATTGAAGTGAGAACAGTTACTGAGTGCTTTGTAAGAATGTTTGAGCAGCTGCTCTGCTCTACTTTGTTCTGCAGTTTATGCACCACTTGCTTTCATTCAATAAAAGGCAGCACGAAAACACGGGAGTTATTGCAGATATTTGGTCTGTGGCTTCAGGGTATCTTATCATGGGGCTGGTCAAAACTTCTTTCTTGTGAATTGCTCTTGCTCTTCACAGCGTTTGGGTGATGTAACTCGATTGCTTCAGTCAGTCAAAAGTACTGCTTGGCTCTCTCCCAAGAGCTTTAACACCTGCTAAAAGGGTGAAGAATTCTGGACAACTGCTGCCAGCCCTTAAGGACTGTGAAAAGTCTCTTGTCAAAGATCCAGCTTTCTGCCCAGGTTGGGAGTCAAGATAATGTTCCCCACTAATTTAATGGGCATGGTCTAACCCTCTCTTGTTTCCCGAAATACTTTTTGTAGTGATGGTGTTTTTAGAGAGCTGAGTTTGTGGAAAGGGATCCTGATGACTAATGGGGATACAAAATTGCTGAGGAGGACACGACTCTCTTCTTCTTATTGTATTTTTACTGCTGGTCCTGCAATCAGTGAGGTCTGACAGCCCCACCTGATTAGAGAATAAGCTTCAGTAAGAGATACTGTGAGTCCTACACTGGGGCAAGTAGGGATTTTTGTTCCTGATTAGGAGGATGCTCGCCCAAAAGACATTAACAAATGAGGATTAAAATACCTGGCTATTAAGAATAGAAAGAAAATATCCCTGTAGGGAAGGGTGGATCTCAAGCCTGAGATATTTCAAGTGCAAGTTGAATGTATGGTGTGGCCTGGCTTAAAAATATGTATAAAACTACTCATGCAAAGTGATACACCTGGTTCCCCTTTGTGGCAACCTTTATGGGAGAGTTCATACATAGCCTGGGGTTTTTCTGCTTCACACACTGGTGAATCCCACTTTGGCATAGTGTTCCAAACAGGCAAATTGCTGATCTGCACGTGTAATGAGGTATTTGGTACTTCAGAAAAGCTGTTTGCAAATGCAAAGTTAGCCATGAAGGTAACTGTAGGTATTAGCACTGAAGGTTGCTATAAAGCCAAGGAATGGCATTCACTGGTCAAGATAAGGTGGCTGAAAGTCCATCCAGCTGCAGCAGTGAACTGCAAGACCCTGAAATAAAAGTAAACACAGCAAGCAAATAGCAAATAAGTAACTAAGCACCAGTTCCTGGTGTAGATTTGATGAAAATATGTTCCAGGAACCACAGCAGCAAGAAAAGGTGATATAATGTGTTTCTGCATTTGTTGTTCTGGAACCTCTCACTAAGAATGCTGATCTGGCACTAACAACTGTTTTTAAGGAGCCTAATTTAAAGTTTGTGTAAGTACTCCCTGCAGGACTGATAAATGCTGATTGTGTTGTTGTTGTTAGTGGAAGTGGCCAACCTTGGTGATGTTGCAAACATACAAAAGTCATTTTAAGGCACCACAAGGTGTGTGTGGAATGATAGGCCAGAAGTCAGAGCAGCCACAGGGATGGTTCATAGCAGGAATGAACCTGCTGTCAGTGGCTGTGGCCTGGATGTTGTATGGGATGCTGGATTAAATAATCCTTCCTGAGAATTTTCAGGCCAGGACTCTCTCCTGACTCTGTGTTGTTTCAAAGGGCTGCAGCAGATGAGTGCAGAGTAGTAAGTGGAGGAGGCAGCTGGCTGTTGTCCATTGGATTTCTTCTTCCTTTGCTCCCTCCTCGTACTTCCAGTTTGAATGCTGTGGGCTGTGTTTCTAACCTGAGATGTGAGGTTTAAAACAGCAGACTGAAGAGTCTGTGCTCCTGGGCTTTCATTCTGAAAGGCACTGTAACCCAAAATCTGCCAGTCAGCAGTTGTGAACACATTAGGGAAAGAAAAAGGGCCTGGTTTGTGGGTTAGAAGTGCAAGTCCCTCCCAGTGCCAAGTGAGGATCTGGTCAGCAGGAGCCCTGGTGCCTGTTCTTCAGCAGGTTCTGGTGAATCCTGCTCTGGTGGCTGCCCTTTTGCAGGTGCCCTGTCGGGGCTGTGGCCACAGCAGCTCTTCTGAAGCCTTTCTTTTGAGGTTTCTTGGGTGCAACACCTCAGGCTTGACCTGTCAAGCCCTTCTGCTTTAGCACTTCTGTCTTGTTATGATTCTTCATGGCTAGAAACCATTGGTTATTAATCCAAAGGTAGCAGTAAAATATAGAAAGACACAATAGGTGCAGTAATCTCAGCATACCTAGGGAGAGACAGGAGAAAAAGGAGTTGGTGGGATGAAGAGCTCAGGATTACACTGTGAGGGGGAACTGTCAGCCAGTCTGGGATGTGAAAGAAAATGTACTTCCTCCTACTTCTTTATAGTTTTGGCCTCAGTGAGTAGTGTTGTGGCCACTCTGAAAGAAGGCTTCAGTGTGTTTAAGGTTTTCAAGGTCGAAGGCCCAGGACTGCTGGCTGAGGCTGTCTGTTGGTGGGAGGATGTGTTGTGATGCTTTCAGAATGCAGAACTGCACTTGTGAAATGAATTGTTTTTTACTGGGTGGAGAAGTGGGGGAAGTCCCATTATCATCAGCAAGTGTCCAAAGTGGCTTAAATTTCCCAATGAAATACAGTGCAAAGGGTAAGTTTATCACAAGTACAGAAATCAAACTGTGGTCAGTGCTGTCTATAGAAGGCACAACTTTTGCTTTTAGCTTGTGAGGCTCACTCTTTTCCTAGACAAAAGCTGGTGTTCAGTGCACCTCATGACATTATGTAATGGTCCTCACAGCACAGCATTGCCAGCTGGAGGCATGTCAGGATGAAGGCTTTCCTCTCTGGTGTGACAGGAGCAGGGGAGCTGCTTGCTGTGCTAACACTGCTACTCCAGGCCAGGCTGGAGCAGCAATCCCAGGTAATGAAACCTGCTCAGTGGCTGTGTCCAAGTGACACACACTGCAGGGGGCTGGGCTGCATTTATTTACAAGGTGTGGGTCTGTGAAGCTTCCACAGGGCACGTGGACTTTGCATTTCTGCCTCTCAAATTGATCCAGGCAGTGTTCTGCTGAGAGGTAGAAGCTTTGCAGTAATTTCTTCCCCAGATGTAGCTGCTATGAAAACAAATGTTGAAGGACTATTTTCTCACAATGGTCCTCTATCAAGGGCGCTTCAGCGTTCACAAGTTACAGGATTAGCATAACAAGGATGGCTTGAAGCAATGCTGATAAGAGCAGAGCGTTTCCTGCTAGAATTATGATCGAGCAACTTATAATTCTGCTGTCTTGCACTTTTTTCAATCCTGGACTTAAAAGGAAAGCTTTGGCTGCCTGAAGTGTCACCACTTCCTCTTCTGCATCTGTAAAGTGCAGAGGATTTGGTGCTGGCCAAGTCTGCAGTGCACAGGCTGGGGCTGGTGCTGGAAGAGGTCACTCTTCTGGGAACTGTGGAGCATCGCAAAAATATTTCCTCCCTTGTGCTGTGTTTGGAAAGGCTGTGTTTTTTTCAAATAACCCAGATAAACTGTGTGTTCTCAAGTCCTGTGTGGTTTGAGTGTTTTGTTGTTGCTGGCGGTTTTTTGTTTAGATTCTTCTTGCAACATGCAGGTGCTTAGATACACTCAAAGTGCCCAGGAGAAAACTTAGTGTTGTCATTTTCCTTACAAGTTAGACTAGAGTTTTGAAGTTCTTTTTAAAACCCCCAAACAATCAAACCCAAACATCTTTATGTTATAGAAATCCATGCAAACAAATTGACTTTAGGTTTGCCTGTGTGTACACTGAAACCCCAGGAAATGCCATAGTTGTATGGAGCCCAGACTTTGCTGCAAGGTTTGTACTTGTAATCTGAATCTTTGAAAAATGGGTCTGTTTTTCTAGAGTTGCAAATCTCTATTTTAAACATTATGGGGAGGGAGATTCTGACCAGCACTTTCTGGCATTGTCTGTAACTGTATGCTCAAAGTCTCCTTTACTTTTTAATGACATTAAAGACTTTTTTTAGTCCTGATTTCCCATGGAATGGCACTGCTTTATCAGTGCTGCAGTGCCAAGACTTGTGTGTGTTGGTGAAACTGCATCCAGCACCCATTTGGAATAAATAAATTTATATTGCGTGGTGAACAAGATAAAGAAATGGATATACTGTATTCTGACATACTGAGCACGATTTAAAATTAGATTTGGGCTGTGAACATGGATATTTGGCTTTGATGGGCACCTACAGGCAGGACCTCAGCAGAGAAATAGTGCAGAATTGTGGTTTCAACACTGAGTCTTTGTGTAAATGACACCTAAATCTGAGGTGCTGCATGGGGAATACTAACAGTGATGTGACTCTGAATAAAATTTGCAGCTTTAGACCTTTTAATCACACCTGTGTGAAGTGGAAGCTTGTGGTTCCTGAGGTCATGGTGCAGGAGGGTGGCTGGAACGTTTTGCACTCTGGTGCTGCTCAGTGGCTGAATCAAGGAGCTGCCCAGGCTGGAACCAGGTTTTCACACCAGCTCAGAGGTAGGTCTGGTTCCAGTTATAGTGTAACTAGACCTGGTATGCACGGGAGCAGCCCTGCTAGCCAGGGGCCAGGGTGTTTGAACAGCTGTCCTGTGAACCAGGCTGAACATCTGATCCAGGCATGAAACACTGGATATTCACAGCAGATTAATTGTTATAACCCTGGCCTGGCATAAACCTGGCATAGAAACAAAGCCCCTGTGCCTTCACAGTGCTTCAGCACCAGGAGTTGGGTGGAAGAGTGTGGGACACGACAGCCTTTGTGGCTAATCTCCCTTTTGGAATATCTTAGAGTGCTCAATGAAGAAGCAGAAATCAGGAACCAATTAAAAGGTTTCTGGTTGACTTCTGTCTTCATAAGGTTTCCTAAACCATCATGGAATAAACCACACTTCTGGTTTTGGCTTATAGATGAGCTGTTTCCTGCCCTTTATGGCTTCTTTCTGGTTTGGAGTTGGAAATGCTGAGAGCAAATAGAACAACCCACTGCACTGCTGGTGAAAGGGTCTGTAATAGTATTTTATTTCTGGTTAATTTGTGACCTGCAGAATTGGAGCTGAGCAGGGAATATTCCTCTTAAAGTACTAGCATCAACCCATCCTTTCCAGAGCTTATTCTTTGTTTCTCTCTGCCCTTAAGACCACGCTCTCCATCACTTTAACAGTCTTGAGCAGTTCTTGTTGCCACGTGAGCAGGTGATCAACTTTCCCTTCTCCAGCAGTGGATTATCTGTGATGTGGTGCTCTCCTTGGTGGTGTGTGTGCATGTGCTCCTCACCAATGTGCATGAAAGCTGTGGATGTGACCTGTGAAACGGGATGTGGCTGTTCTGTGTGACAGGGTGAGGTGAGGGTGTAGTGTCTCTCACAGCTGGACAAGCAGTGCCACAGATGGCTCCTCACCAGAGCCCTGGGGCTCAGCTGAAACGTGGCTCCAGTCTCCAGGAAGGTGGGGACCTTCCCTGCAAGTCCATCTGCATTTTGAAGCCCTCTTCAGAGTTGTACCTCTTTAGAAGAGTAATGAGGTTGGAAGTGAGATTCAGGGCTGTGTGACTGCGTTCAGGCCCATCCATTTGTCAGGGAAATGGTTTTCCAGTGCTGCATTCTGAGAGGAAATGTCAAGCCTGATAAATAGGCTTGAGCTTCCTTACTTCTTCATTTTCCCTAGAGCTTAGTTTCTAGAAAGACATATTGTTATGTAAAATATTGGAGATAGTCACCAGGGAGCAACCTGGATTGGAGACAGGGCAGAAATATTTTAATTTTGAAGCTGGCTGGATAAACATTTAAATGAACAAACACTTTCTTTTATTTTATAGGGACTTTTAAAAAAAGAAAGGAAGGGAACCAAGATTGATACATTGAAGTGTCTGGGAGGGAACATCCTTTCAGATGTTTGGTGTGTTGGAGATAAAGGCAGCCTCCCTTTAATCAGTGCCCTTTTTTCCAAGTGCTTTTTTAATACAGTGCAGCCAGTGAGTCTGGGTTTCTGAGTTTCTTATTTCTGGGCACTGGCTGAAATAGCTCTTCCTGCTGGAATCAAAATCGGAAATGACCTGAGCTACACATGCTGAACAAGAGGAAGAAGGGGAGTGGCTTGCTGGCTGGAAACTTGGTAGTTCTGTTTATCTGTTCAGTAGCTGAGAAATAATTACTTTTCAAGTGTTCAGAATTTGGCTAGTGGGACCATTCATTGTCTTGTTATCCATGGAAGTATGATGATGGGAAAAAGTGGTGTTCTCCTCTTGAGATTTTAGTTATGATAAAGTTTGTGACTAATATTGTTATGAAAGTGCTTTTTTCATCAACACCACTTTCATAGAGAGAGGTGCCTTGAATCTGCATCAGATCTGTTGGTCTGAATAAGGGCTTTTATGTGCTTGGTGAGCAGAAGGAAGGCAGTCAGGTGACAGCCACACATGGGATATGGCTGGACATGCTTTAACCCTGCTCACATTGGTTTGCAATGTCACACTGGTCATCTATGGGATTTAAAGTTAACTTTTAGAACCAAGAACCACTTGAATAATTTTTTTCTTGCAATGTCAGCATGCATTCAAAAGAGTTAAGAGTTTTATTTTCAAGATCATAAGTTATGTTCATGCTTTTGAATCTTTTAGTCTGAATTGAATAATTATAAAAGGGCTGCTTGTCTCATTTAATTTTTGTGGGAGTAAATTTTTCCTAGTACCTCTTTTCTGGGGAGTAGCCAAAGGACCTAAATCTTGACTATGGCTTAAATTTTGTTTTTTCAGTTGAGGGGAAAAGGAAGAGGGTGTCTCCAGAGGGCAGACTGAAGTGACCAGCATGTCTTAAATGTGAATGATGAGGTCTTCCTTAATGCTTTGCCCTGGGAGTCTGAGTGCTTTTACATTTGCTTTGGAATGGTCAGTATCTGCAAACTGGCAGTAATTCTCAGGGATGGTGACGTTTTCCAGAGGAAGAAACTTCAGCTGAAGAACAATTATAATGTTGAAGTTTTGTGAATAGCTTTCCTGTACCTAAGAGAGCCACTTTTGTGCCTGGAGAAATCACTGAGGAATTGAGCAAAAAAGACTGAAGACTAAACCTAGCTTGTCTAGAGATCAAATGCTCCACTATTAAAAATAGTTTGGGGAGCTAAAATGATCTTTGGTGCCTACAGCAATGAACTATGTGAAATAATCCTGCTCAAGTCCTGGGACATCAGAGGCTTACTTTGAGCTGACCTCCTGTTAAAGGACTTGAAACGACAGCCCTTGCAATGCAGCTTGTCCAACTCGATTAGATTTTATCTGGAGCTTGATTGAATTTGTGAACAAGATTATGAAAAGCAACATGACTGTCAGTGAGGTGAACAATGGTCTTTGAGGGGAAATTCTCTGGTATCCCAGAGGGTTGTGCTTTTAAGTTCAGTTATGAATATTAGAATTCCTTGATTTAAGTTGGTTGCAGGTTTTAATAAGGTGTTCTTGCTACTGCACATCCATTTAACACAAAGCTTGTGTGGTGTTTGCTTCCATCTTGAGCATCCTGAAAGGGAAGGGTCTTCTTCCCATCTTAGCTGTTTCCAAGCTGGTCTTGGAGACCCTGGGATTGTGTTGTTTTAGGGAAAGCTTTGACCATTAAGCACAGCAGCAGAAATAGCCTTGTTTGTTAGAGTGGAGCTGTGTCTGCTGTGCCTCGCTGCTCCAGCAGGTCAGATGGGAGATGATGAGCTCTGGATAGTTCACCTAAACAACTCGTCTTGGTACTTGTGTAGTGGATATCAAAGTCAGGCTCACTTGAGGACATGGGGGTTTACAGCCTTCTTTTGTAAGAGGAGAAGAAAACAGAGGAAAACCTGGCTATCTTCCCTCTGTGGATGGGGTAAATGAGAGGTTTTGGAAGCAGCTGTGCTACTGTTTCCTTTTCCTGGCTGTTCTAGTAGGGGTGGCATTGTCTGCAGCTCAGAGACCCCACTGGGATGTGGTGAGTGATTGCTTGAGCCCAGGGAGAGCCACACTACCCATCACAGGCTCCATTGTCACAACTTTTCATGGCAGCTTTCTTGTTTTCCCTCTGTTGCTAGATGTTCAGCTGAGGAGAGGAACAAAAAGTCTGACACCTTCATATGTAGCAGTGGCTGTTAATGAGGAAAGTAATGCTTTGTCAAAACTGGGGAGATCTCACTTACTTAAAACTATGCTTTTTATATCTTCTTTTTCTTGTTGAAGTAAAAGTAAGTTGATTCAGAAATAACAGTAATTTATAAGCTTGAGAACTGTGCCCATATAAATGATTACAGACCTTTTTGGATACTCCCAAATAATAAAGAAATCTAATATTTAGCTGTCTGCTTGTCAAATGTCTTTACAAGTAGTTTTACTCAAAGCAACCAGCAGAACAGATTTTCAAACAAATTTGTGGGCTTAGTCCCTAAAAACTTTTAAATTGTTTTAGTACTTAGTAGGGTGGCAGGATCTCTTCCTCTCTGACAAGAAAGTGTATGAAGGTTCTGTATTTCTTGGAGCTTTTCCCTGTTTGAGACAACCATAGCAGCAATGGGTGTGTGTTTGTTTGCGTGCAGGAAATCTGTGGGTTTTGTCTTTAAGATATTAAATCTGCTCTTTGTTCTATCCCCAACAGAGCTGGCAGCATGGATTGCTTCAGGGCCTCCAGTTTCAGTGCAGAGTTGGGTCGTCAGGAGCCAAGCTTATCTATTTGACTTCATGCTAGTGCTTCTCATCTGCCTGGCTGCTGTTTGATCAGCTGAGGGGAAGGCAATTTAGGGCAGGCAGTGACACAAAACACAGTTGTTTCTGCAGTGGTTTGGCTTTTGGTTTATAAATAGTGGGAAGCAGGTAGGTGTTCCTGGCTGCATAAACAATTGCTCTAAGTACAGTTTTGTAATGGCAAAAAAGGGGAGGTGCTGCTGCTTTTCCCTCCCCAAGTCACTGAGTGGGGCAAGCTCAGGGCGAGCACTGTGGGACTTCACTGTCTGAGAAGATGCACCTGATCAATAGTGACTGCTCAGAAGATGAGCTTCTCCTGCACAGACTGGGAAATAGGGCAGAGGAGTTCATTCTTTTCTTAGCTCTAAGTGCTCCTGCAAGATAATGACTTGGGGTCTGGGCGGAGAGAATTGGAGACATTTCATGTGCTAGAGCCTGCAAATCATTGCATTTGAGTTCTGTGTCTTAGATTAATTTTTGCTTGGATCTGTTGGGGATTTGGTTTAGGTTGTTGTGCAAGAGGGAAGCTGTAACAGGCTCTCCTGCTGTGAGCTGTGGTGCTCAGGCACCAGAGCTGGCTTTGCTCCTCCACATCCCTAGCAGGCTTCCTGCTCTGTGGCTGTGGTGGTGGTGAGCCCAACAGCTGCATCAGCTGGTTTTCCCCATGAAGCCAGTTTCTGTTCTCTCTCCTGCTTGTTCTTTGAGAATTCTAATCTTCCATTGTAAACTTTGGTGTGGTCTGGAACCCCCTTTCATAGGGAAGCTGGGGCTGGGTAGCTTTCTCTGGAGAGACCACTTCCTCCCTCACTTTCCTGAATTAATGGAGTGAAACACCTACAGAAGCAGCACTTGTGCTGTGCAGTGCTGCCTTTGAGGAGTATTAATCCCTTTTGGGTGTCAGCACTTCTCTGAGCTGTGTAAGGCACAAGCACAGCTGCACATCTTACCCCATCCCCTCCACCCCCTCCTTATTTCTGAAGTTCTGCCTTCCCTTGTCAAGGGAGGCTGTGACGAAGTTGTGGACGAAGATAGAGCATGTGATTATCCTATATTCTTGTTGTGACAACTTGGTGTGGCTGCTCATCTGTTTAACCAAGGTCCTGCCTCCTTTGGCTGTCTCCCTGACTGACCTCGGATCGGGACACGGATCGATGCTGGGATGAGCTGGGCAGGATGAGCGGGATGCAGGGTGCTGGCTGGGCTCTGGGGATGTGGAGGAGGGCTTGAGCAGGGAGCTCTCATGTGAGCTGGCAGCCTCCCACCTCCTGAGCTGGTTGCTGTGCAGCTCTGGAAGGCAGCAGCCAATGGGACTCAGGAGCATCCGTGCAGTTGGGCTCACCCAATAACTCCTGAGGTGCCTTGTTTTCAGTCTGAAACATCTAACTTCTCTATTGCTGCTTTCCCCCTCTCCCTGCCTTTCCTCTTCTCTCCCCTCAGCTGTCTCATGGTATTGGTTGGAGGAGGAACATGCCCGCTGTTGGGTCTCTGGCTGTGCTGGCTGTGTTCCTCACACCCCCAGAGGGGGGACATCTGTCACCTCTTGGTGACTGCATCAGGTGGGGTGGGTTGTACGGCTGGAGGCAAAACCAAGCTCTGAAGGCTCGTGCTTTGCCCTGTAAGCAAGCTGAAAGTAGCCCTAAAATGGGGTCATCAGCCATTTCACACACATGGACTCTCCAGCTGTGTGCCAGCATAAATGCTGTGAATCTGCCTCGTGGGCTGGGGGTCCCAGAGCAGGAGAGGTGCTGAGGAGCTGGAGCACATGCAGGGGGAGGCCACTGAGATGCTGAAGGGAGGCTGGGAGACCTGGGACCCTTCAGCCTGGAGAGGAGAAATGACAGATCCATGAGCAGCCTTTGGGTAACTGAAGGAGGGACTTGGGGAAGATGGTTCCAGGCTCTTCTCAGCAAAAGGACAAGCTGACAACAACCTCAGGCTGGAATGGGAAATGGAATATGGGTGGAACTTATGAGCATTTTTCTTTATAGTGCTGGAGCAGGGGCCGAGGGAAGCTCTGGGAACTTGTGTGTTAGAGACACTCAAAATTGCCCAGGCAAGACTGAGCAACCCCAGCTATTAAATTAGCCCTACTTTAAGCAGCAGGTTGCACTAGAGTGACCTCCAGAGGTCTTTTCCAGCCTATTGTTTTCTATTATTGTATGGAATGTGTGGAATTGAGGTTTGTCTCTGAAATTTCAGTAACATGTTGTCACAGCAGCAGTGACATGTTGACACAGTGGAGTGAACGCTATAAAGCTGGAGCTTTAAATGTGGACATTTAACATTTATGGGAATTAACCTTTCAGGACTCTGTGTTGCCTTTTTTTGAAGGGAAAGGAGATGAAATAACCATGAATGCTGCTTTCCCCCTTCTCTGTGGGGTGCTGAGTTAAGGCTGAATGCTGCTTTGTTTTCCCAGGTACCCCCTCCTGCCATGTTAGTATAATCTCTGTTTTAAAAGTATGCCTCACATTCATGTATTGTCCATACAGTCCTTTCAGAAGAGTCAAGGCTAATTTTAAAGGCACAATCATTCTTATTTTCCCTTTAATAAGGTCTAGTGGTGTGCCAGTGGGTTAGAGTCTAACTGTAGTGAAAAGCTGATCACCAGCCATCTCCACCCTCTGGGATCCCAGGAGGTTACTGGAACAGCACACTGCCCCAGTTTCTCTTGCTGATGAGTGTGATGATTGCATTTTATAGTTTTGTTTGGTATTTTAAGCATGACTCTTGATAAGCTAGTTTGATAGCTGGCTGTTATGTCTGGGACCAGCATTTGACAGATGACTTCACAGGGGGAAAGCAACTTAAGTAGCTTAATAGGATTTAGCTCTGTCTACACCGTCCTGCCAGAGCACGTTATAAACCACTTTAGTGGGATTCCTTCTTTAAATATAGCCATGACATAAGTGCAGGCAGAACCTCTAAGAGAACTCTGGGAACTTTCCTGAAAAATCAATCTCTGTGGTTCAGAAGAATTGCTGAATGAATGAATACCAGTGCAAGAACTCGAGGAATCCCACCAGCACTGATCTCATGAGCAGGATAAAAGGATCTCTTAAGGCAGGCTGTGTGTGTATTAAATTACCTATAAAATGCATTGATTTCTAGTGGATATGATGTGTACCTCATGGGAAAGCAAAGCAACTAATGAAAAATCCTATTAGGACACAGTGGGGCAAACACCTCCTCCTTTGAACTGATGTAACCTCTATTACAGCCAAATAGCCCTGTGTCCTATGTATTCCCAAACTTGGTGGTAAAGGAAGCTAAAAGTGAGGTGTGTTTGTCTTTAAATAGTTGATATAAACCAAGTACTTCAGATTTCTTTTAGGCCAGTGGTCCCTGACTGCTTTCAGCTTTGCAGGCAAACCCTAAGAGAGTTAAACAGCTTTGAAACAGTTGAAAGGAGACAGATTCCCCTCTTCCCCCAGCCCCGTGGGGAAATGAGGAAACTGCAAGAGGAGCTGCTCAGAGCCAGAGCCATAGAGTGAGATTGATGCCCTGTGAATATGTGTTGGGGCATCAGATTTGCTTTGTATTTGCCAGGGTTTTAATCTCTCACTGCATCTGCTATTAGCTATGCCCCTGTTCCCTCAGGAATGGCATTCAGGAGGTGAGTTTAAAATCAGGATGATGCTGGGGAGCAGAAGCAGAGGAGTGAGGCAGTGACCAGAACTGAGTGAGGGGGAGCTGCTGGCAGGAGCATCTGCAGCTCTTCACTGCTGCTGGGAAAAACTGCAAAGAAAACTCCCTATTCAGATTGCATTTCCCTTCAGGGCAGCAGCCTGAGGAGGCCCTAATCCCTTCTCACATTTGGCCAGGAGCCTGCAGGAGGCCTTTCTTAGCTCCCTAGCCTCCCTTGCACAGGCTCAGGAGAAGTGGTTAATGACGCTCCCAGTGTTGTCAGTGGTGCAGAAACACGGGCTCCAGCTGTGACTGTGGTGGGTCTTGGCTAGCTTGGATAGTTGTTTTTTTATCTGCTTCCTCTGTTAGTCCCTCTATGGTATTTTTTTCTTCATGGGTTTGAAGGTTCTCAATTGTGAGTATTGGTAGTCTTTGTCCCTGAGGGTTTTTTTGAGAGCTTTTTTTTCTTCTTTAAAGAAAGAAAAGGAAAAAAGGCAACCCGACCCCAAAATAAAACTAAAGAAGAGTTGATATGGAAATGTTTCCTGCACATGAAGGAGTCTCTTTTGTGGGAAAGAAAGGTACAGCTTGAAGTTGAAGGAAGAGATTTCCTGCCTTTCTTTCCCATTTTTTTTTTTTTTAATTATTTCTTTGTTTAAACTCTGACTGTAGTAGCCTCGAATAGTAGTTTGGAGTGAATTTATGGTGAGAAGCGTGGCACCTGTTTATCTGTGGCAGTTAAATGGCACGTTGGCATTGTTTGTGCAGGGAGGTCAGTGCAGGTCTGCAGTCAATAGATGGGTCAGAGGTCTCTGTTCTCCCTTCCCCAACTTACAGAAGCTGTCCCTATGGGGTATTGCCCCTTCCCAGCTCTTCACAGCCTCTCCACACGACCGACATGCTGCATTGAAGCTGACTTCAAATACAAATTATTTTAAGGAAGATGTCATGTGGGCTGCTGGCTGTAGCACAGTGGGCTGTGACTTTCTGAAGATGTAGGGCAGTGTGCCTTTCATTTTGTTCTTTGTCCCCTCCCAGAGGTCAGTCCTCGGGGCAGCCAGACCAGAGTGTTTTGCTAATGTAATCAGGAGTGTTGTTTCTCTCACCCTGTAGTAGGCTTAGGGTGCATTATGAACTGCACTAAGTTCTTGCTGTGTAAACAGACTTTTGACCTGCTTCACTTGTGTAGACAAATGCCAGTGAAGCTGGATAGGGTAAATATTATGGAAACTCAGTGCTCTGTTGTTTTCCTGTTGGTTATTTTCATGTTGTTCCAAAACTTCTCGTTATTCTGAAGATTGACTTCAGGTTGCAAACTGAGCACAAACTGGATGTAGATCTCTCTGTCAAAGACACCTCAGTACACTAAAATGACCCATTGCCATCACTTGGCACATAAATGCAGAAGCCCAATTATTGCTGCTTACCTTCCTGTCCATTTAGTGCTAATAAAAGCAGTTTATGAAGCCATTTGCAGTGGATTTGTAATTTTGGCTAGAAAGTACATATTTTCCTTCTAATTAATTTTAATTTTTTTTTTTAAATTTGGGTGAATTCAAATGCCAAAGTGTGTGCTAGAGCTTCTCACTTAGACATTTTCCTAATAGCTGCAGTTTAGAAAAAGACCTCTTCATTGTGCTAATGATATGGAACAAGTTGTATGTATTAAAAAAAAAAGCAGCATTAGGTTGCCTTTCAAGTCTAACATTAGTAACAATTTGATGTTAAGAGTTTCCATTCCAGTTTGGATTCTCTCTCTGTTATCTGTATAACTTTTGTGGTTCAGTGCAGCAAATGTTATGCTCGAGTTTATAGCATGCAGCTGTAGATGCTCAGTGCCAAAACTCTCAAGACATAAATGGGATTAAAATGGTGCCTGAAGACAAACCAGCAAGTTCAGAATAATGCAAAGTTATGGCAGAAGGGAGCAGAACCACGTTATCTACAGCAGTCATGCTCATGGAAACACTGCCATTCCTGCTGATGGGATGGGCTAACCCTGTTGATGGGTTGGGGAAAGTTTCCACAACTGCAACAAGTATTTGTTTTCTGTTCCACTTTGGGGTGGCTCTGCTCATTTCCATGCTCTTTCCTCTGCCTCCCCAGTGCCTTGTTTATCCACTCCCCAACAGAAATGGCAAAATACTGGTGACCAATGTCAGCAGCTTGCAGTGACCTCCCTGCCAGGACATCAGAGCCGGGGATTGGGCTCAGTGTCTTCAAACTCCGTAGGGGCCGATCACTTCAGATTTGGTTGTCTGGTTTAAGAAGAGATGATTAAGGAGATCAAGAAGTTGCTGTGAGCTTAAATACTGCATTTAATCTGAACTGGTGCCACATCTCCTGGAAAGGACAGGGTTTGGGTTCTGCAGAAGAGTGGGAGACTTGTAGATGATGCATGAAATTACCTTTGCTGGAGAATTCTTAAAACTCAGAGGGGCAGGATGAGCACTTGGGTTTGACACCCAGATCTAATAAGGAACAGCAATAGCTGAAGAACAGCTAACGTGGAGTAAAGCACAGACTCTGTACAGCTGGGGTCTTGGAATAAAATCCTTGAGGCTGCTGTCTGTGCCAGAGCATGAATGGCCACCATAGATTTAAAAAAAGCAGTGTCCCAGCACTTGGCTTGATAGAGTGTAAGGACAGGCACTTAGGAGAGATCATGTTTTTCCCCTCTAAATGAAGTGTATTGTCTCTGAGAGTGCACATTGTAGGAGGGGGAAGGGAAAAAAGGATGGAAATTGGATTAAATCACTGGGCTTTAGGCCTAAGCATTTCCTGCTTTTTTTTTTTTCCTTTTTTATTTTTTAAAAACACACCAGTTCTGCCTCACTCACGTGCTGGGATCTGCAACTGTGCTCAGGTCCCTGCCTGCAGGCAGTGCCACGTCTTTCTTTCCTTCAGGGAGTTCCAGGCCTGCAGGAGCATAGCTGAGCTCCTGCTGGAGGGCTGGGGATGGGGAATTGTCTTGGCGTGGGAATTTATACAGCACTTGAGCACGAGCCAGGTAATAGAGGCAGTGCTTGCTTAGCCCTGAGTTGTAGGAGCATTAAATTCATACTTATAGCATGGGGTTTCTTTCCATCATCCAGTTTGCTGGAAGATTACCTTGTGAGGAGCCTGTGTTTTAAGGCATTAATGGATGGTACAGTTTCCTAACCAAGGAAATCAGGTGGCTTCTGAAAGACCTCGAGCAGAGGAGCTGCTGTTGGGTGGGAATGTGTGGGCTAATCTGCTGTGGGAAAGGAATGTCTGTGGAATTGTGTGGATCTGCCATGGGTGAGCTGGGCAAGCTGAGTGTGGATGTGAGTGGTGCAGGATACCTGCCAAATTCCTCCAGCCACCCTCTTGGTGCCCTTCACCTCAATACCCCAAATCATTACCTGATTCTTGCCTTTTAACAAAATTAACTAATGGCTGTCACTTTGTCCAGCTGGGAATACCAGGAGGAAATAACCTTCTAAAGCTTGAAGGTCTGTTCCCTGAGGATTCCTTACACATTTTGCTGGTCTGGGATTTGGGGCAAAGATCTACATGAACACTGATGCATCTGTGGTGGTGAGGTTTTTTAGAGTCCTGCAAGGGAATTTGCAGAATCCCCAGAAAGGAAATCCGCCTTTTCAGCGAGAATGCTCATTTGACAAGCTGCCAGTTCTGAGCTAAGCCTCATTTAATAAAGATTTAGTCTGTGGGGACCTGTCAGTGGAAACTGAGTTTGGTGAGAGTGTCTCATTCTTTTCATCACTGTAGTGCACAGAGGCTTTCAGCCAACACTACGGAGAAACTAGGGATAAGAACATCCAATTTAGAGGACCCCCTTACCTCTGGGAATGTTTCCTTACTGTGTAAGATGAAGATTGCTGAGTTGGTAACAACTAAGGGAATAAATGGATTGTTATTTGACTTCAACCCAAGAGGACTCCAGTGTTCACTGCTGATTAGCACAGCTCAGATCTGCATTCATGGGCAGGAAAAAATATCCAACCCAATTGTTAAGCAAATCCTTTCTACTCTGTTCTTTCCCTCTCTGTGATGTGTGATATGAGTTGCTCTGATGAATTTTAGCACCTGCCCCTGTGCAACCTGTGGAAGCTGAGGTGTGCAGAAATACCTGAGCTATGTATTATCCAACCACACTCTGAAAACCCTAGCAGTGATTATATTGAGTTGGTTGCTGCAATAAACCAACCAAGTTGTGTCTTTTTGGCCTCTACACTGCTGGCTTCTGTGAATTGGACCAAATATAAAGGCAGAGCTGAAAGTCTTTAATTATGAAATAAGGGGTCACAATGTTAGTATGGGAGGAAATGATGATGAATCTTGAATCAACCCTGCCTTGTTCTTAGTTGTTGCCTACACTTGAGAAATTAATCTGAACTAACAGGAGGAATAAATTCAAAACAGATTAGTTAAACCACTTTAGATGCACTAAAGTGAATTAAACTACACTGAATTAAGGCCATTCTAGTTAAACTACATTAAAACCCTGTGTGAACACTCATTTGTAATTAAAGTGGCTTTAGTTCACAGCTCTAATACCAATTAACTATATAATGCCCATGCTCATGTATAGAGCTTTGCAGTGCTGGGGAAACTGGCCTGCTCATTTAACCAGCTTGGTAAATGGAACTGAGCAATGGAGTCATGCTAAGACAGGTTTCAGCTGCAGATCTGTTTTTATTCTAATGTGTCTGCTGTATTGTCTTAAGGTGTTTAAAAAAAAAAAAAAAGGCAAAACAGAAAAAAAAGAAGGATGACACAATCCTTGGCATTTCCTGCTTTCCGGAAAGGAAAGCCAATAGCCAAAAAAAGCTAAAGGCAAAGTGGTGGCCTATATTGCTTGCTCCAGTGTGGACTTGCCCTAAATATATCTGTAATCTCCTGCCCTCCCTTAGCAGTGTGCTTTCTCTGGGAGGTGTCTGTAGAAGGGGATGAGATGGTAGAACCTGTTCTCTGTTTCCATGGTGCTCTTCCCTGTTGCAGAGGGATCCCTCATGGAAGAGAATTCATCTCAGTACCGTGGGAAAAGCCTCTTGCACAGCACATTTCCTGCCCAGCTTTGCTCCTGCACAGAGCTGAGCACAGTAATTGGCCTGGGAAGGTCTGTCTCCTGCGATAGGGATGCTTTAGTGCTGACATCAGCAGTGCTTTCCACATCCTCCCCCGTTGGCCAATACATGGTTGGCCGTGTTCCCTACCCTTCTGCAGGGGCTGTGGGATGAGTGACATCCTGAGACACTCGAGTATCTCAGCAAACACCTCGTACAGCATTTTCTGAGTACTGAAAATCAAGTCTCTGAACACACAGCGTGTTCAGAACAAGTTGATGAGGAGGTCAGAGTGTTCCTCGTGTTGCCAGCATTGAGAAAATAAAAAAAATAAATAAATAAAAAAATCAGTTAGCTTGGTGGAACATAGCTGCTTCTCATCTGTGAGTATATCAGCTTTTTAGAGAGATGTCCTGAAGTCTGGAAGGAAATAAAAAACCAGTGTAGGAAGTAGTGTAGGCATGACAGTATCCCACAGCAGTTTCTTTTCTTGCTAAGATGACTTCCGTCCTTCATGGAATAAATAGAGATGAGTGCTCCTTTGGCAGCAGCCCAGGTTGCTTCATTTGTTCTTCTGGGTGAACGTTTTTCTCTTCCCACACTCCTTTAACCTCTTCTCTCTGTTTTATTATCACTATCTCAAGTCACTGGGTGGAAATACAGAAAGAATACTAGCTGCAGATTCAATGGAAAGCTTTCTTTTGGCAAAAGCTAAGGTAAACCATTCTCAATCTGGCAATGATTAGGACAGCTGTGTTCTTGAGGTGCTCAAAAGCTGCTGCTCTTTTATTCTGTGGGCTGAAATGATGAAGTTTTAAGATGAAATACCTTTAAAATCATTGGTGGAAAATTAAAAATGAAACTGCACTGCTTCTCAGGAACCTCCTGAAGGCTTCAGCTTTGCTCTCAAGTTTCTTAAGGAGCTTTGGTAGACTTTCCAACCAGCAGTAAAATAGCAATCATCTATTCCATGTGAAGAGCTTCTCACTATTCTGTGCTGCTGTTACTGCAGTTAAGGTTTAAATATAGTAATTGGAAGCTGGATAAATTGAGATTGGTAAAATTTGTACCCGATAAACACCTAGATTGTTTTGAGCCCTTGTGTATTCAGAATTAACTTCTTAAACCTATTCTGCTGCCAGGACATTTTGTGCCAAATAATCTTCATGGCAGAGGGAACAAGGTGGTGTGAAGAAGAGTCACTAAGCCAACACTTTACAGAAAAGTCAAGTGATGAGCAAACAACATTTAATGCAGTGGTAAACCTTGATATTTAACATGAATGCAGCCCAGAGTTTACCTCCTGCACTGTGGTGCCTTGTGGCTTTATTTAGGCTTTCCCCCTTTCTGAGGAAATAAATACAACTTGTATATCCCTTTTCTTGTGTTCTTATGTAGATCTTTTTTCTTTGTGACTTCACCTGTTGGATGGGATGAAATATATCTCCCTTAAGTGCAGTTTCAGCAGCTAAAATCAGCCTCCCAAGACCAGATCATTCCATAGATATATTTGGATATCTGACAACGTGGATCACCCTTTGGAATTTGCAAGCTGAAAATGGCTGTTTCATTCAGAGATTTTTCACCCACCAGACATGGGTGTACCTTGGTTGATTTGACCCCCAGTAACCTAAGGCAGGGTTTTGGAGAGTGGGGATTGAGCAAACTGAAGGTTGAGTCCTTAAGGAATGATATCACCACCACACCTCGTGGAAGAGCTGACCAGCCCCTGGGTAGCTTTGTGGGGGATGTTTTTGCCATGCTCTGTGTTTCTCCTTTCTCTACATGAGGCTCTAGATGTTTTCTGCCCTGTTTTTTGGCTTCATACTCCCATGGAGGTGGCAAGTGCCACAAATCCTGGCAACCACACTGGAGCTGGGAGAGCTGTTAACGTTGCAGCACCATCCCTGCACAACAGCGATTGCTTTCAGGTTCCATGGTGCCTCTCCAAGCTAGCAGTGCTCCTGTGGTTACTTCCCTGTGTGCAGCTTTTATTTGGAAAGTGCTTCCTGGCACGAGTAGCCTCGTCTCCTGCCAGTCTGGTGGGTCCCACTTGGATTTACTCTCATTTTCAGGGACTGCTCTGTCTCCACTTCTGCTATTACTGTCAGTGCGCTGGTAAAATGCTGTTCCTCCAAGTTGTCTCCATTTTCCTGTAAGGGCAGTTCATGCATCATTTGCTCTAAAGGTTCTGATAGCTCAGCAAATGTTCTAAGACAAATTGATGCTCTTTTGTGGCAAAAGGCCTACTGCATAATTTTACATTTACTTGGGATAATGTGGCCTTGGATAACCGAGTCCCAGATTTACTGTTGCAGGATAGAGTGTCTAAGGGTTTATCCAGCCACAACCTCCCTTTTTAAATACTGTCATTTAATCCTGACAAGCAGGCAGAGGAATATCTTTGGTTGTGACCAGGCTTTCACTGCCAGCCAGTCCCTGGGTCCTAAACTGACTCATCAGTCAGAAAGATTAATAACTGCTCTGCTGGATGATTTCACTTGCCATGGCACATATCCATTAATGGAAAACAAATATTCTCTGGAAAATGAAATGCAGATTGTGGTATAGTGGACAGCCAAGTCCTTTTGGCCAGATGCAAATTTAGAGCGTGTATTAAGTGTCCCCTCAAAGAAAGGACTTCAGGTTGCTTGCTGGTTGGCAGTCTAATATCCATTTTTCCTTTTTTTTTAGTATTTCCTTTTATTTCCTTTCAATGGGGGCAGTTCCCCTGCATCTGGAGCTGCAGTGTGGATTTTTTGCTGATAAAAGAGTTGCTGGGAGGATGTTTTCAGCTGAGTTTGTCTTTCCAGCAGTAATGCCTTTTAGCATGTGCAGGAGTGTTGAGGGTGTGAAGAAAGAAGTGCAGGCGAGCGGGGCAGGAAAGCTCTGCCTGACATCTTTAAAAAATAAAGAATATCCCCGAGGAGCTTTGGTATGCCAAATGTGTTAGTTAAATTAGCATGGAGTGCTCGTTCGTGGCAGGGCTTCAGAAGTGGGGGAACGCGGGGCTCCGAGCACAGCTTCCCTCTCGGAGGCCCCTTTCTGCTGAGGAGCTCCAGCAGTGCTCACACCATCTGGAGAAAACATGGGAAAGGGGGATTGGGCTTTTTCCCTTCCACCCCCACTCCTCGCTGCTAGAGATGCCAGAGTTCACTTTGCACAGCGGAGCTGAGTTTCTGCTCTTTAGTTTGGGAAGGCAGCACCTGTGAGCTGCCCCCATCCCAGCGCGCTCGGTGCGCTTCGGGAGGGTTTGCAGAGGCTGGGAGAGCCAAGAGCAAGGGGCTGTGTGGAGTATCCATGGTGCAGCACTTGGGTTTAACTGCTGTGCACCTCCTTATGCGTGGCTGACGTTTCTTGGTTGGGAAGTGGCTTTTCTGCCAGGATAATCACTCAGCAGGGAGTACCTATGGAGCAGAGCAGGGGAAAGAGGAAAGAAAAGCCTACAAGGAGCAAGTTCCTACCAGACCCTGTTAGAAACAGTCACCAGTTGTGAATGGTCTTGACTTTAATCTCAGCATTCTTTGTTGTGCTCCTTTTGATCAGAAGGAAGTTATTGTTTCAATCAGGAGGAAGCACATAAATGTTCTTTAAGGAATTTCTGCATGGGGAGGAAAAGAGATACTGGTTTGAAAACCCAAGCCTTTGTTCTAGGTTAGCTGATACAGATCTTTATCTGCATTCCCAATACTGGGGCACCAGCAAGTGACTTGGACTCTTTCCAGATATTTAAATAACTTCTAGTAAGTTGGCATTTGTCACCACTAACAAGGATTTATCAAAAAAAACCCCTTATGGATAAAATTGCATCCTTTTGCTTGATTCATGCTGCTGGGAAAATGTGGCTAGATGTGGTGTTGGAAGGGATTAATTTTTAAAATTTTTATTTTATTTAACAAAATTGGTTTGCATTTTTGGATTTTAGGCAGGATGTTTCGAATAAAAATAAATTGGAAGGGAGTTAAACACTTACAACTTCCCTTTCCTCCCAGGAACATGACTAGAAATAGGTCTAATTCACACTAACTCAGCTTGTGACTGCTTCAAGTGTGTCTGTAGCATCCACGTTTGTTGTACCTATATATGTGGATGGTATATGGAGGGGTTTAGCGTTTATTCTAGGTCTACCTTGAGCAGAAGCATTGCATGGAGATTGATTTTAAAAAAAATTAATCTCATGCATGTATAATAAATTCCACCCCCTCTCAAACCCACTCATGCACTTGGATTTCTAATGAATAAGCCTGCGTATTTATTCATGAAGATTAAAAAACTGTACAGAGAGAGGCAGCTGGCTGAACTAGGTTTTTTTATTATTATTTTTGTTCTCTAAATCTGCTGACCTATGATCAGTAGTAAAGAGGAAACCCTCCGATTAACTTGGGCTGTTTGCAGACTGGGACAGACAAAATGGCTCAGCTGTTTACTGCTGAGATTCAAAATGTGGTTTCACTGAGTGGGATGGAGAGAGGGAGACCAAAAAAGTTACCTCTTTATATTTTTAAAAAGTGCCAAAGCCACAAAATGACTTGTTTTCGAGGTATGCCTTGCAGAGCCCTCACACATCCCAGGCTGGGCTCCGCTGCCGTGGCCAGATGTGACACCCATGTCTGTTCCTGCAGGCCCTGCTGCTGTTGGGGGGCATCGCTCTCTCCTGCCTGGCTCTGGACCTGCTCTTCCTCCTGTTCTACTCCTTCTGGCTGTGCTGCCGCCACCGCAAGAGCGAGGAGCACCTCAATGCTGACTGCTGCTGCACGGCCTGGTGCGTCATCATCGCCACCCTCGTCTGCAGGTACGGCCCCGCACCACGGACCAGCCCCGTCCTTCCGTGTGTCCTGGCTCACATCCTCCCAAATGCTCTGCCTCTGCTCCGTGGATACTGGCAATAATCCCTCTTTCCATTTGATGGATGTATGTTTTTAAATGTCTCTAATAGATTTCCTTCCTTTCTGGCGCTGCCTGGTGGTTTGAGCAATGTGAAAAGGAATAGTTAATGCCCTGCTCTTTGATACTTTTCAAGTGATAAATCAAGGACCCTCCGTCCTTGGGAGCTTATCACTTAAACAGGATGGATACAGCTGAAATATTTATCAGGTCTAAACGCGGATTTCTCAGAACCTGGTGTCCAAAAAGAATCACTATGTGTGGGAGAGTAGATTGGGAAGAAAGAGTCACAGATGATTCTTTTGGGTTTGGAAGGATTGGTGCAGGGAATGTTCAGATTCTGTAGCCTGCTGCATTTTATCTGCACTAATGTGCCTTCTCCAAGGGCTGCTAGTAATGGTGCCAGGGTCAGCAGTGTTTCCTGTTACGACTGATAGAAGCTTTTGGAGGTGAGGTGGAAAGAGGAATTGCTGAAAACCAAGAAAAAAATCAGTAATTACTGGAGAGCAGCTGCAGGAGAATTTAGAAGGAGATAATTTCCTAGAAAGTGAATGTTGGGGCATCTGAAGGGAGGGATATGTTTGCAGATATGGAAGGAAGGAGCCTCTGATCTGGTTTTGACTTGGGCAGAATGAGTCCTCTGGATGTGTGCCCTATATTGAACACTGTCCAATTTGCATTCCTTTCCAATTCCAAGCACCATCTATTCTTGCCCAAGACTCCAGGTTGGTCTCAGCTGCCTCTCTGTGGGTCTGGCAGGTCTGGGAGCAGTCCCCTAGTCGGAGAGGAGGGAGCTGTGAGACGATTGCATTTGGCAGTGCCTTGTGGTTTGCTTTTTGCATTAGCCTGCTGATGGGTGGTGGGTGTGCTGTGTGATCCCTCTGCAGGTGAGGTGTTCCTTGAAGGCTCAGATGCTCAGGAGCCAGACTGTGCTGCTGTGTGTTTGTGTGTTTGCTCTTTTGAGGCACTCACTTAAGAGAACAGCAAAGCCTTGAAGTGTTGGAACAAGCAGAGCAGACATTCTGTGGTGAGTTCAGCAGCTGGGGGTGGATTTGCCTGTAGAAGCAGGGGCTGAGGAGGCGACCTTGTGTACCAGCCAGTGTTGCTGTGTTTGCAGGGAGCTCTTCCACGCTTTGCTGACCGCAAATAAGTGCCTGGGGTGGAAAGGCAAGCCACAGAAAAACTTGTAAAGAAGAAATCTCAGCCTCATTCACCTTTTAGTGATCTTAAGAGCTTCAGCTGCATCCATTCCCATCCACTGAGAGAGCTGTGGTCCTAACCCTTTCTTACAGAAGCTCTGGCTGGTGCTATTTATAGTTGTGCTGCTCCTACAGGCCCTTGTTAGCTATTGTTATGCAGCAAATGTGACCCAGGCAGCTGCTGCCCTGTGGTAGTTATGTTTGTTTTTGATTGTAGAAAGGGTGAGAAGGAGGTATTCTGCACTTCTCCAGAGCATGTGTGAGATAATTTAAAACTGGAAGTGCAGCATATAAATTGTGGTAAACTTGATGTGACTCTGTCAAACCCACAAGCTGGAAAGCCGCTTAGACTTCCTCGAAATCTGAACCACTGGTGTATCCTTGAATCCTTGGTGTACAGTTTGTTTCTGCAAGTATTAAATGCAGAACCATGAAACTAAGGTTAATAACATAAGGTTCTATCTGAACTTACAGTGACATTGGATGATAATTTTTCTTGACTTTTTTTAATTAGTTGTTTAAGCTCCTCTCTGAAATCAGCATGCTTGAGCAAGAGCAGGTCGGTACCATCATGGTGAGGAAGGTGCTGTCCAAGAGCTGCTGCTCTCCTGCAGGGATGAGGTTGGTTTTCTGCCTCTGTGCAGCAGCTGAATGCCACAGTGCCCTCAAAACAGTTTCTCTTGGCACTCTGTGCTCAGTCTGCCCTGGGAATGCAGATGCAGCTCCCGACAAGCCGACTCCAACTGTTGGTATCTACCTGGGACTTCCTGCTAGCACTGCTTAGAGATCAGCCCACTGGATATATCCTGTCCCAGCTGTGTGTCACATGTACCAGAAGAGCCAGACCAGCTGTCCTGTAAGGCTGTTCTGACCCTCAGCCTGGCAGCAGCCTGACTGTGCCAGTTTTGTGGCTCTGTTTGGGTGCTGAAGCAGCGAGAGGTTCCAACCTGCAGCAGGTCTGGTCTGTCTGAGTACTTGGAAGGGGGACTATTGTGTTCCTAGCTGAGAACTGGTTAACTGTGCTTAAGTCCAACTGTGCCTAGAACATGCTTCTCTAGGCTCCCTCAGTCCCAGGGGGCTGTTTGTGCTGGGAGTGCTGCTGTGTGCTCCATCGCTCTTTCCTAATGACTCACACCAGGGAGAGTGCTGAGCCAGCACAGCCACAACTGGTTAACAGGGGCTCTC
Source organism: Parus major (assembly GCF_001522545.3). Classification (NCBI taxonomy): domain Eukaryota; kingdom Metazoa; phylum Chordata; class Aves; order Passeriformes; family Paridae; genus Parus; species Parus major. The sequence goes on along the minus strand of NC_031783.1, from coordinate 11,861,784 downwards.
CAACAAAATGTCTCTAATGAGTCTTCCCAGTTGCTCTAGCCACAAAGCTGCAGGAATGCTTAGCCTAGATTTTTCCATTAATGCTTCAGTTCTAGTCCTTACCGATTTTGATTGGTTTCTGTGTATGGGGAGTTGTCCTATAAACCATCTCACCCACTGCTTAGGTGACCCTAATTCTCCCAGAGGGGACCTCAGCTCTGAAGGTGGGGAGAAAGCTTTGTGAAGAGGGTATCAGAAAGAAATGGGTGCAAATAAATGGTAAAAACTTGTTTTATCAAGTGCCAGTAATAGCACTTTCCCCTGGTGCGAAAGTGCAAGGTGGTAATTAGACAGACAAATTAACATTCCTCCTGAGAACTTGAAGTCTAAAAAGGGCTCTTCTTATGAAGTTCCTGTAATTAAAGATGACTTGGTGTAGTTAGATTATTCATTTCTAAAGATGTGATGTGAATGGCTAGTGCTCATCTTTCCAGACTGGTGTCTGGGTACCCAGAGGGTCACAGTGTGTGTGTGGGTATTACAGCAGCAGGATCTCATCACTAGAAAGCACATATATCCTCTCTGTGTCAGACCAATGCTCTGATGTTCATCATGTGTAAATGCAGCAAACTTTTTTTTTGTTTTTTTGCAGGTCACGTTGCAAGCAAATTCAATTACACTTGATTGGTATTTCTGGTTCTTTACCCAGGTGTCCAGAGTACATGTGATTCACACAAACAACAGGAAAGCTGCTCTCCAGGCTTGGATTTCTTGAATCTTGCTGAAAAGTGGTACTGAAGTGTGTGTACCACCTGCAGGAGTTTAGATCACACTGATGTATCTGTAGGAAAAGACAGAAATCCTGGTGTGCACCTCTCCCATCTCACTGCTGCAACTCTTTGAAGAGCTTGGAGAGTTCTGAGTTCCTGGTGTGTGTCTGTGGGACTGCACTGGTGGTGACAGCTTTAAGCTCAAAGTGCAATGTTTTCTTGACTTAAATAAGTGGGTTTCTTAAAACTTACCACAACTATTGAGTAGCCAAGTAGCTTTTTTAAGTGCAGAGCTGAGTAGCAACTTTTTAGATGGCCTGTAAGGCTGTGATGGATTGATTTTTAAAGATTTTATTCAAAAATATGAGTGAGAGGGAAAACAGAGGAGTGATGGTGGTAGTGAAAGTGACAGGAGACGACAGAGGTAGGTTTGGGAGGAGGAATTGAGGATGGGACAGTATGGATTTGGGAGGAGAGGAGGGTGTGTGCACTCAAAGGGGAGTGCCACAGAAGCAAGACTGGCAGATGTAGACATGACTTTCCTATAGAAGCATTGAAAATGAGTTGGAGTATCTTCCACAGGGTGCTAGGGTGGAAGAGAGCTGTGTCATTCAGGAATGCTGTTCTTGTATCCAGGCTGTGTGACAGAAATACATCCACTGGGTGATGATTTTGTCATCCTGTCATACTGGGAGATGGGTCTGCTGTATCTTAGGCTGCTGTGCCTTCCAGGGTTCGTGCAAGAAGCCTTGTGATTTATCATGACCTCAAGGACTTATGCTGTTGGGTTAAGATCGAGTTGATCTATTTTTATTTTAAAAGAATGCTCTTAAATAGAAGGAGCCCCTCTGTTTCCCTTTAATCATATAAAAGGTAGTTAAAAACTAGTGTAAATCCTTAAATCTGCTTTAAACAATAGCAACTCATATCAGTGTGTGTGGGCAGGGATTTGAAGCAACTGTTGGATTTAGATGAAGCCAAATGCAAACAAAGCTAAGCAGCAGCAGTTCCCCCCACCTGCCCTTCAGCTCTGCCCCCTCCCCAGGCACAGCTGGCCCCAGCCAGGGCTTCTGGGGTGGGTTCCTTCCTTCTCTGCCCTGATAGAAAGGGGAAGAGTCACAAAACTGCATGGCTTGCTCCTAGGAGAAGGACTGGCTGTGTAAGTGGCCCTTGCTAGCAGAGGGTGTGAATGCAGAGCTGGCTTTTGCAGGGCAGAAATGGAATAATTAACACTTTATGTGTAATTTGTAGGGAATGTGTGAGTCTCATGTCTAGAGGAGTTTATTACTTGGATTAAATGGCTTTTATCCCAATTGTTGTGCTGTGGTGTTCTCTTTCAGGAGTAGTGACTGTGCCTGGAGGGTCAGGGCAGTGGGGGCTGTGGTTGGTACTGGGCAGGAGAGTTCTGAGTCCTGGTGGTACTACAAACAAGTTTAAAGTCACTTGTTTGTAGTACCAGCACTTCATGGCTGGTACCTGTGAATGAGCTGCCTGATCTGTGCAGCATCCCCAAGGACAAGGTGTCTGCTGCTACTTCAGAGAGCTGTTTCTGAGTCTTTCCCACCAAAACTGTGCTGCTGTGCTGGGAATACTGAGAGCCAGGCAGGAGATTTTGGGCACTTACCAAGTGTTTGCTGAAAGAATAGGCTTCTAGTAGCTGTAAACAGGCTGAATAGAAATGGCTCTCTAATTAAAGGGGTCAGGTCTGCCTATTCAGTGTCCAGAATGTTCTGGAATTTATTTGGTGCCTATGGTAGGAACAACTGTTAAACGTTTTCTGCAGCTCAGGGGGCTGAAAGGGTCTGTGAGAATTTCTTTGCAGTGATAAGACAAGGAGAAATTCAAGCCCTGGTTTTGCACTTTCTGTGATGGGGTGCTGAGTTGCCTTATCCTGGGCATAGCTCTGCATCTGTAATCTCTCTGCTTCAGGAGGAGGGGATAGTGTGTCTTTTTTATTCCTTCCACCCCCGTGCACCCCAGGCATGTGTTATCAAGCTCTGATAATAGCTGCAACGAGGGAGGAATGCAGAGGGCTTTTCTCTCTTTAGTTATCAGCATAATTTGCATTAGGAAATTGTTTGAGGAATGGTGTTCTTGAAGAAAGAGGCCCATTTATTTTATTAATGCTAAATATTTAGTTACATAGCTGCTGCCTCTCTGTTTATGAAGGCTGCCTCTTGTCCCTAGAAGACTCCTCAGCTGAGTTTTTTATGGGCCAAGCTCTCTATAATTTATGGAGGTTCAATTGCTGGAAAAAGCATGAGGCTGACACAGATTTTCCTAGTGGATCTGCTTCCAGATCATGATCTTTGCCTCTGTTTCTTGTCATGTACCAGGAGAAATGTGACCAGGTGAACTACATTGTTCTGCTTACTCTTTTGAAGCAGAGCCCAGGAAAGGAGGAATGGATGTGTCTTCTTGCAGGAGAGGAGCAAGAGCAGGAGCAGTAGGCAGAGTTGTTGTGAAGGAACTAAATGTTTCATCCAGAATAAGTTTAGGTTTACAACAGGATCATCACCACCACCTTCCTTTGCACTGCCACAAACACAACCTTGGTGTCTTGAGAACCTTCCTAGAAAAGGTCCTGGGTGCTCTCAAGATAAATATAACATGGGAACAGAAAAACTGTGTCTTGGTAAGGTTTGTCTGCCCTGAGTTTAGTTGTGTGATCCCTTCACAAGTTCTTTCCTCCTCTGTTATTAGGAAATACAGGCTTGGGAAGAGGAACTGTGAGTTCCTGCAGTGATCTCTTAATAGAAGAGGTATTGCTGACTTGCATGAGATAATCCTCTGGGTGCAACTCATTTACAGGATCTTCCTCCTTTAAGTGAGGCTTAAGCTAGTATGGTTTACTTCATAATTGGGGCAGACTGATATGTGTGGACAATTATAGAAAATCAGCTGATAGGTGGTAATTTGCAAAGCGGCTGGAGTTGAATTGTGTGTGCAAGCTTGAAATTTGCTTGCTTTAAAAATAAATAAGCCTTTTGTCCCAGTAAGTTATTAAGCCTCCCTTCCCAGTACTCTAAATCAGTGTGACACAAACATTTCTAATGGGAAGATAAATCAAGATAATGTTCATAGATATCTCACAGGACAGAGAAGAGGGCATGGAAAATGTATCTGGAGGAACCACCACGGGCAAGCATAAGCCAGCTCTCTGTGTCCTGCTTTAAAAAAATATAACAAAATCTGTATTTCATGTCCAGAGCAGGCACGTGTCTCCTAGCACAGCAGTGGCAGCTCTCTCAGGAGCCACTGCAGAGCTGCCTGGATGGATTTCTGTTTGTCCATGGCCAGACCCAAGCTTCCAAACAGCTCTCTAATAACAGATTTTCATTATTTTACTGTAAATGAAATACTCTTGCTGTGTTCTGCTCTTTGCCATGTGGATGCTGTGTGGAGAACTGTGAATGTTTGCAGGTGTAAACCGAGGAGCAGCGTGACCCCAGCTCTCTTTGGGAGTCGCGCCTTCCCTTTTTGTGGAAGGTGCTGGCGTGACTCCCCAGTGCACTGTGGCCACCAGCCCCGTGTTACACACTTGCCTTTTAGCTTTACCTCTGCCCTTTGTTGCTTTTCTTCCTCCTCAGTGCTGGAATTGCTGTGGGCTTCTACGGGAATGGGGAGACCAGCGACGGCATCCACCGGCTGACGTACTCGCTGCGCCACGCCAACCGCACCGTGGCCGGCGTCCAGGACCGGGTGAGCACCCCAAAACGGGGCCTGTGGCAGCCTCAGTCAGCACCTCTCCTCCTGAATCCGGCTGTGCCTGTGCCTCTTCCTGTTTTCTCTTCATATCTGGGCTTGGAGATGTGCTAAAATTTCCATTAGTGGCGGGGTGATTTCTTCCGCTCTTCTAAAAATAACGAAGCGACACAGCTTGTTAAGTGAAGTCTTCTCTGTGCTAGGTTTAAAAACAGCTTGTGATCAGCTCTCTCTTCCACACCCGGAAGAGGAGGCAGGCCAAAGCAGACAAATCTTAGTAAAATGTAGCATTTTGGTACCATTGCCTGTTCCTGTGCAATCTCTAATTTCATGGTATGTAATGCAACCCTGAGGGCTGCAAAATGTGTGCATGTGGTGAGGCTCAGCTGAGGTGCCATCACTGCACTGCTTGCAAACAATCTCCCTTGTAGATGCTTTTAAGTTGCTTTTGAGGGGTAAGCAGTCTGAGCCTCTTAAGACAGAGGACTGGTAATGTGGAAGCTGTCCATGACTTGCTAATAAGAATGAATTCCCCTTAACTTCCTTGGTTTCCTGTACTTTAATTTTTTAAAAAAATTTGTTTATCCCCTTTTTCTTTCCCATACTGTAGGTACTGGACACTGCAGTGGCCCTGAACCAAACAGTGGAACCAAATTTGCTTGTCCTAGAGGAGATGTTCAAGAAGCAGACAGACTACCTGCATATTGTCCAGAAACTGCAAAGTCTCTTGGATGATCTGGTCAGGCAAACAACTGAGATCCCCTTTTGGAAGAATGATGAGCTGTCTCTGGAGGAGCTGGCAATCCAGATTGACCTCTATGACTGGTACAGGTGTGTAGCTGTAGTGTAGTGGTTGTAGCATCTGCTTTGGCCTGTTCTGCAAAAATTATGTGCATGTCCTGGGTGGCTGAGCCAAAGGCTCTGTACATTGCTGCAGGTGCTCCTGGCCCACAGAGCTGATTTGTTTCTTACAGCAGGACTGTGTCCAGTTTAAATCAAAATGCACAGCTTTTTTTTTCTTAAGTGTCTTTATTGCCAACTGATGAGAAATTTATTCTCAACATACAAAATCTGCAGTTTGTGTTCTAGCACTGGGGAAAAAAAACAGCCCCAGATACAGCTTCTGCTCAGTCCTAATAAGTGCATAAAGAACACATTAAATAAAGTAGAAAATTACACTAGTTCTGGAAGTTAATACCACAGCCCAACATTCCTTTTTATTAAACATATTAAATAAGGTTGCATCAGTTGTATTCTACAAAAGAAAATCTCTAGCCAAACATGTGGAATAAATAACTGAAGCATTTCCTAACAAATATCTACAAAGTTCAAGAAGCTGCAATGCCTTTTCTTCCTCTGGTGATGAACAGTTCATAGAACATCACACTAGCAGTCTCATTTCTCAACAGCTGTTTGCACTGAGCGTGTTGTGTGGGGCTTTTACCTGCCTCAACTTCCAATCCTACAAATACCCAGAGCTCTCTGGAGGTGGTTTTGGAGAAGAGAAGGACTGTGTTTTCCCAGAAATCACAACAGTTTTTTTTATCTGTGCTTTTTACACAGCAGTTTTCCTTTGCAGACCGTGTTTTTGTTTGCTGCAGGTGGCTGGGATACCTGGGCCTGCTCCTCTTTAATGTCCTGATATGTTTGCTGGTGCTCTTTGGGCTCATTAGAAACTCCAGGGCCATTCTTATGGGGTAAGTCTTGACCTGGGGACAAGGCATAAGGGAAGTCAGCTGAATGTACAAGTGCCTGCTAGTGGGGACTTTTACCTGTTGATATCAGGGACATCTGAAACTGAACATCTTACATTTGCCTCTGAGTAGAGAGACATTGTAGGGTGTAGCTCTGTGGAAATAGTTAGGGCTTCATACAAGAGATGTTCCCAGGGAGGTTCTTGAGCTATAAAATGCAATGCTGTTGGTGTTCATTGCCTTCTCATCAAAGGTGAGGAGCTCACCCAGGCTGTCTGCTTTCCACAGGCTGGCATTGGAATCCTCCATTTGCTGGGAGATAATAATGTGAACATCCTTCCTTAAAATTACAGGCTTTAAAAATCTCCCCTTAATTCTCTGCAGTTGGGAAGGCATTTGTTAATTGATGATAAGCACTGCACGTGTCTACACAACCTGCAGCATTGCCTTGTGTGCCACTATCTGCTCTTGCTACCTGGGGCTGTCACACCTGAGGAAACATTAAACTGAGAACAAGCAATGGTTAGCACTGTTATGAGAAGGAGTCTTGTTGCCATGGTACTGCAATGTTAATGCATGTCTGTTTCTCAAAAGCACTGAAAATGCCCCATTACAGGAAAAAAACTCCTCCTCTCCCCATCTCGTGGCTTGGCATATTTGGCAAAGGTCCTGGTATCATAAACACAGTGACAGTTTGATAACTGACATGGCCAAGGGTCTATCCTGGTTCGTGGTGATGCCATTAATAATTGGAATGTGTATCCAGATTGATTATTTACCAGATGATTTCATACCTGGCAGGTTATACAGACAAAAGTCCAAGTGTATGCACAGATGGCAAACCCAGGGTTTAAATTAGAATCTCATTCCCTGTTAGCCAGAAGTTCATATTGAGGCATTCCCTAAAGGGAGCACATGGCATAAAGAAACAAGTGTATCACAGCCAGGCAAGATGGTGAAATGCCAGTTTTAGCTCTTTTAGCCAAGCAATCAGTTACTGACCCAGTCATCTTCATTTAAAGTAAAACAACAAATGTGTCTTATTGATTAACATGCTCAGCTGGAGGCACCAAGCTGTGTTGTCCTTATGTCATAAACCCACAGAACCTTGCTGATCCATGGCTGATAATTTTTGCATCCATTTGGAAAAGGCATAATAAAGTCTTTAGTGTCTTGTTTCAGGGTGCAGCGCAGATGTCAGTCTGGTGAAACTCCCTTCCTTCTGCAAGATGAGACATAGATCCACTCACAGAATAGGATTTGTTTGGAATTAAAATAAGTTAGTAAACTGAGGGATAGGGGTTTTTTTTAAATGGAGACCCACAGGTTTATTTTTTTAAAAGCTCTGGTATTCAGTGAGACAAATGTAGCAGAAAAAAGATATGTCCCTTCCTCACAGAGATGGTTGTACTAGGTTTGAATAAAGAATGTCTTGGTTATGAACAGGTTTTTGTATTGTTCAGGGTGTGGGTGGGAAGGGATCTACTTATGTTTCAAAGCTTGAGGGAAAAAGCATCCCTAAGAGAGCAAGCCAGTGTCTCTTTACTTTGAAGATAGAAACAGATAAAATGAAACTGCTTATTAGTCTGCAGCCCTGTACCTGAGGGAGTTGAGGAGCATTATAGCCTAAATATCTCTACCACTCATTCTGACAGCAAGGGTGAAGAGCTAATGTGCTGGCTGGGAAGTGCAAAGCCTTTTCCATGAGTGTGTGCTCCTGAATGTCACTGAGAGTGCTGCTCTGTCATCTCTCTGCCTTGTGTCTGCTTGCCAGCAGACAGGTCCCACTCTTTCTGTCAGTAATGAGGTCCAGCTCAGTCAGAACAGGACTTGAAATCTGTGCAGAGGTGGGCTCACGTGGCAGTGCTAGGCACCTGAACTGTAGTTCCAAGCTGTTTCCCTGCAGGTGACTGTCTCTCTCCTGGTGCTGTATGGGATGTTTGGGTGCTGTTCAGGTGCACCAGCTTGGAACCAAGGTGTCCTGACAGGGGCTGTGTTCCCTCCCATCTCTATAGCCATATAGTGCTTACACCCAGAAACCTCATTTATTATAGACACGGAGAGATTTCTCCAGTTTTGGATCAGTATGGTTTTGTGGAGTTTTCTTTATTCTGCATATTTTTCTTTGGGTGTCTTTTGACCTGGAAAATGAGGTCCAGAATGGGAACAGTGAAAGTGATGGGACTGTAGTCAACCTCCTGCCAATCTGCCTCCCTTACAGCCACCTCTGTGTCTTTGTGCCTTTGGTTTCCCTGCTAGAAGCAGGATAATACTTTGCTTCCCTACTTCTCTCTTCCCCTGTAGCTCTAGGGCAGGTAATGCAGTAACCAACACCTGGATATGAACTTCTCTGGTTGCTGCTGTCCATGACATCTAAAACAGGATTGTTAATCTGAACATACAGTCAGTGCTTGATAATTTCTTGGGTTTGGTAATTGCTTTGGGCTCCAAATAATACATCTTGTGAAAGGAACTGCTTGAAATCAGAGCTGCTACATCTGCCATCTGTCTGTCTCCCACAGGGTGTGCTTGCTTGGGGTGTTTGCCCTGATTGTCAGCTGGGGATCCCTGGGCCTGGAGCTGGCTGTCGCTGTGGTAAGTGGCTCACATCCAAATCTCATCCACCCTTTGCTGCAGGTTTAGCAGACACCAGATCAATGTTGTGCTGGGCCTGTTTTACAGCATGTCCTGTATTCTGATTATAGAGATCTGAGTAACTGTCCTGGCAGTTTCCAGCTAGGAAAAGTCCAGAGCTGCTCCTTCTCCGTGGTGTGGTAGCTCGTGCTCCAGCACTGCTGTGGTTGTGTAAAGCAGTGCTGCTGGGGGTGGTGATGAGAGACTTCAGCATCTGAAACAGCCCTAAAATAGAGAGTTCCCTGATGTTAACCTGGCTCAACTGCTCTTTGATGCTGGTGTGCTTTGATATTCCTTTTGCCTTTTGTCTTCCATCTATCCAGGGCTCCAGTGACTTCTGTATCAACCCTGATGCTTATGTCTCCAAAGTGGTTGAAGAGAATGCAGTGCTCAGTGCTGGTGAGTGCTGGGACTGGCTTTGGCATGGGGTTCTGCAGCTCCAGCTGTCACACAGGAGCAGTGACTGAGAATTCTAGGCTGTGTTTGAAATGGAGGAGCTGGAATACAGCGGGAAACAAAATTTGTGGAGCTCTGGAAAAACGGCACTCTGGTCAGAAGTGTGCATGTGTGCATCAGAACCACCTGCAGAACCTTTCTCCTGCCTTGACCCTTAGGTGGAAATAGCTGATAAAATGGAATAACAGAAGTCCCTGGATTATTGGATTATTTTGCTTTAAATGTAGCACTCTTGAGTCTTGTTCTCCTCCCTAAGTGACAGAAGTGTGGCAGTAGCAGTGTGAAGTTTGAGTTGTCATTTTTAAGACTTTCTCTTGGGTCTGTATTCCTGAATCTAGCATACCTATTTTTATATCTGTTATCAACAGTTTATTTATAATTTTTTTCTCTTAATGGTGGCTGTAAATAGTAGCCTCTTTGAAGGGTGAATGGAAGCTGCCACAAAGAAGTATGAATTTCCCTTTCCATCATAAATGCAGTATTTTGACTGCTTTGTGTATTCTTTTCCACTTAAAGCATGTGCCTGCATTGCAGTGGCTTCCAGCTGAAGCACTGATATATTTGGGTTTTGTTGCTCCAAATTTAGACTGAAGTGGTTGGTGAGGTGAGGGGAGCCTCCAATTTGAACCTCAGTGGGGCAAAGGTGGCATTCAGAACCATCATTTTTTTAACAAAGAGGTGATTGGGTGCCTACCAGCAGAGATACAATAATGCTGGAAAGGAAAAGTATTTTTAGGACTGAGTTTGCTGAGTAGTTTACAGAGTTAACTTTTTCCCCCCCTGCCTTCTCTCCCCCAATAGTTCCTTTATGTAGCTCAGTGTTTGGTAAAACAGAAGCAGGCAATGACATTGATTTGTAAAAGGAGTGACTTGTGTTTTTTCTGGTTCTGATTTGCTGGAACCAGAGAACTTTTGCTGTGTGCAGAAGGTCTGTGCTTAGCCAAATGCTGTCCTACACTGTGCAACTGGTAGGAAATTAGGTATGTAGCCATGGCTGAGGATGCAGGGATTGGAAACAATAAAAAACATGAATGTCTGAAGGCAGAATGTGGTATAAAAGTATATGTACAGGTTAATATTGCAACCCTACATCTTATTTTTGGAGTCCCTTATTTATTGGTTTTGTGGGAAGGAGATGATAGTGCCAGGCAGCTCTCTTGGCAACAAAGAAATGTAGTGAGGGAAGAGAATGAGTGTTTAGCATAAGATGAAAATCCTCTCTTGGCTGTGAAGGTGACAAAGATGCAGCTTCAGGTGCCTGGCTGGGTCCCTGATTCTTCAAGGAGGCAAGTGGGTCAGCGAGGCCAAGGGGAAATATGTGATGCTACTGCCAGCTGTGTGCTGTGATAATTTGGTCACCCAGATTAGCTCTGGAGCGTGTTTGGTAACAATTAGATTGACCCTGGGAAAGTAAAGAAAGGCCCCTTTGTGCTACTTCTCCATTTCAGTTGTCCTGGTCTGCTGGGCTCCTGTGGTTTTCCATTGATCAGTCTCGTTCATTTGGAGGCTAACAGGGAGTGCAGGGCTGACATTCCATCCCTCCTCCCGCATTCCCCAGCAGGGACAGTTGGCTCCCCCAGGGCAAACAGGCTCTGCTCCTGCAGCACCACCACATAACAGTTGTTAAAGCTCCAGAAATAACAGGGAATGGCTCTAAGGGAAGCACTGAGGAGGAGGAGGAGGAGCAGGTGCTGCCCCAGGCCTGGGTTGGAAGGATGACCCCTCCATGGGCACTGAGTGTGTCAGCTCCTGCTGCCACGCACCCTGGAGCATTGGTGAGCACCTTCTCCCTTCTCCAGAAGGAAAGCTGTCCAGCTTCTGAGCCTGCCATTGCACCAGGTAGCTGGTTGGGAGATGATTGAATCTTCTGTCTTCCCATGTGGGTTTTCATTGTTGTGTCATAGTTTATGATCAGGAAGTTATGGAAATGGTTCTTGGTCCCCAGTGTTGAGATCTTCCCATGCATCTGAGCAGGAAGAAAAATGATTACATGAGGACTGCAGCGTGTCAATTACATTTTAATCCAAGTAAAACCTCTTTAAAAAGTCTGGAATAAGTGTTAGTATCCCTTGGCTGCACATTGTAGCAGCTGCTTTGTGATCAGCTGAGCCACATGTGTGAGAGTGATGAGCTCCAGGAGACAGGGACAGTCAGCTGGGAGCCAGCATCGATGCTGTCCTCTCAGAGGAAGAGGCCCTGTTTGAAAGCTCCTGGTTTTAGTGCTTTATGCTCTCTGGGTTGCTGTCTCTACTCTTTGGATGATGTTCTCCAACTTTAACAGCAGCATAGACACACTAAAAGAGAGTGTGAGTGGCTGGAGGGGCTCAGCTAGATCATGGAAGAGGAATCCATGGGGAGTTATCACGGATGCAGGAATCACATTTGCTGTGAGAATCACTTCAGCTGAAGTTGGGCTGAGAGGTATCTGCTTCTGGCCAGTGCTGGGGTCTGGCCTGCTGGGCTGGGTGCTGCCATCTAATTTTAAGGATATAAGAACCAACAAGCAATCCTAAGAAGCTTGGCAGTGCTGGGTCCATTTTTCTCTTTAATCACTATTTTTGGTTGCTGTTGTTACATACAATGTATTGTAAGGTTCTCTATGCTCTGACATTCAGGCTGGGATTGAGTCATCATTATTTGCAATGTGTGTTTGCTGGTGGTGGTTGTAGTTTTCACAGAAAAATAACTTGAGTTGAATACTGGGCAACTAGTATGTTAATATTCTTGTTTATGTATTAACTGCTGTTTTCAAATTTAAATGGAATTAATGGAGCTGAGAATAATCTGATTAAGTGCATTATTACTGTCATGTTTTTAGCTGAAGAAGAGATGTTCTTGTTTCGTAGATAAAATGTGCTGCATTAAAAAAGTGATGGGGGAGAAAAGGGAGGCAAAGAACTTTAATGCAGATTTCTGAGAGAGGGAAATACTTAAATAATCTTGCAGAAGAGGCTGATGTATGTGCCTAACTCACCCTGTATTCATTAACTGGGATAAAGCCAATGGAATTGAACAGTGCCTGTATAATCAGCTCCTGCTGCTAGTAAAAAGACTTGGTGCAGCCAAGATGTTTATTTTCAAAGCAGGAGGCCATCTTCTAGTCCCATTCTTTTTCACTGATATTATGTTATTATCAGATGACTTGTTGCATAAAATTAAATAAAAAGGCACAATCTGTCTAAACAACAGGAAGAGCTTTCTCCAGATTCTCTTAGCAGAAATCTGTGTGGTGAACAGCCACTCTCCTCATCCGAGGGAGCTGTGAACCTCAGGGGATGGATAATGGAGCCTTTTAGCTGCGGTCCAGCCGAGCTGCTCAGGCTGGATGCTGGGGCTGAGCTGCTCAGGTATGAGCAGGAAGGGTTCTTGTTGTGCCCAGCCTCCCACTGATGGAGTCTCATCCTAGAAACCCAGAGCTGAACCAGCCAAAGGACTGACACCATCACCACCTCTGTTTCCTCTCTAAAGTAAGACCAGGACAAAACCTCAGGTGGGGCAGTGCTGTCTGCACAGTTATTACCTGAGCTCACAGCACACTGCAGGAAAAAGTTTGCCCAAAGAAGTGCTCTTGAGAGTCCTGCTGAGCTGATGCTGCCATTGAGAAGCTGTTTTCCTGCCTGGTGTTTTTTGACTCCTGATTAGCAGAAAGCTTTGAGTGGAGGTTAAATGGGACAGTTACAAGCTCTTTGCTTTTACCAATACAAGAATAGGATGTATCAGAGAAACTAAATATTATGCAGATACCTCCCTTTGCTGTCAGACCAGTGCCTTGAGGAAACAAAACTCCTGGTGGGAGAACATTACCTGGGCAAGAAACTGCAGCCAAAAGAGCTGCCTTCCTTTGACACCACAGGTGCTTTCTCTGATGACTGAACCCACAGAGACAGCCTCATCTGGATGGATAGGCAAAATGAGCACTGCTAAGAGAATGTTCAATTAGAGATGAAGAAGAGCTGGGAAAAGCTGTTCTAGGTGTAAGGGGTTTTTTTTGGAACTAGGATAATTTTTTCTCATTGCTCTCTACAGACCTCATTGCCTTTTGGCAGGTGTATAATACCATTTTTGCATTTTGGCTGGGCTTTGAAGTGAGTAGTAGGTCTCCATGGTTGCAGAAGCAGTAAGTAGTTTGAGCAGCTGAAGCTGTCTTTAGTAGGAAGCTCTACTTTCCTTTCCAGGAAAAACAGACTTTGCAAAAATAAAGCCTTTTAGGTAGTTCCCTTCCTTGCCTTCTGCTCCTACAATGCCCGTGCACCAAGAGTGAGTCAGGAGGATTGCTGCTAGCAACAGCAGGCATGGGCAGCTGCAGATGTGACCCTGCCTAACCCTTCTGCTATGAACTAGATTGCCTAAAGGCCAGCTTCAAAAATCAGATCAACCTTTAGGAATTTTCCTTGAGAGGAAAATGCACCAGAAAGATAATTATAGTAAGAAATTGCCTGGAGCTGTTAGCAAAGTGCAAAGGATGGATTAGTGTAGCTGTTTTCTTGTCAGAAATATGAGATTTGGTGATGTGCAGGATAACCTCCACCAGATTTAAAAGAGGTGAAGGTGCCTCCTGCTCCTTCCTCTTTTCCTGATGGCATGGGGGCAGGGGACATGGTCCTCCTAATTTCCAGGCTTTGCAGTACAGGATGACCTGAAGGCAGCAGCTTCACTGCCTGCTGTAGCCGTAGATTTAGAGCACCACAGCTCGGGTTCAGTGCAGGGGAAAGCTGCTCCTGACGGCTGTGCCATTTTGGGAAGCATGTTTTATGCAGAGTGTCACAGTTGTCAGCAGCAAACCAGTGCTACCACAGTGAATCCTTGCTGATCCTGCCTTCCAGGGTGAAGCAAGGCAAGCACTTATTTCACTGTACTGCTTTTTGCTTCACTTGTAACCAGCAACCTTTATCCTGAGCTTACAAGCTGCAAACTATGATATCAGGAGCTCTCATCTCTAATCTGCCCACCAGGGACGATCCAGAAGACCCTTAAGAAACATTTCTAGAGCTCTGCATTAGCAGTGTGTCATGCAACTTACTGCACTTAAAAAGGTGATGTAAGCTTGGGAGCTTAACAGAAACTTTTAGTGGTTTGTTGGTTTAAAATAAATAGGTGACAAGATCACCAAGCTCCTTTGGGTCACCATGTGTGATGCTGTGGGCTGCTGTTGCTGTTCTCTCAGTGCAGGTGTGTTTTAATCCATTTTCACACAGCCATTGTGTGTGATTTATGAGCCAGGGAGGAGCAGCCCTCTCCTTGGCTCAGTACTCGTGGACAGTCACTTCTGTGGCCTGCCCAAAGTGAGGCACAGAGCAGTTCTTGCTGCCCTCCTGTCTGCCCAGAATTTGCTAATTGCTGTTCAGAGGCTTGGCTGGGGAGATGTAAGTCGTCCCAGAGAAAGAATCGGTGGGAGAGAGATGGAGCAGCTGGCAGGAGCTGCCCCAGAGTAGGCTAATGAATTATAAATAACAGCTGTCAGGTTGCATTGCCAGCACACAGGGGCTGACAGGCTGTGCTGTAGCACTCGGTCTCCAGCGTGCTGCCTTGCCGAAAGGTGCATTCAATATTTATGGGAACTATGGCAGAGTCAGGATACAGACAGGTCTGCTTCCTTCAGGGCTCTGCTTGCTTCTGGTTGTGCCTTTTACTGAATTCTGAGTTGGGACTCATCAGAATAGCTGTGCAGCCTGGAATGTGCATTACTGAAAGTCACAGACAGAAGATTAAAAAGAATGGAGGAAAAGATGCTGGTGGAGGGGGGAATGCAGAGGGTTTGTGTGTTTTAAGGCTTTTGTAGTCTTTACCACACCAACATCACTCTTTATTTTGCTGAGCTGGCATGCTCATATTTATCTGAAGAGGAACTGTAAATGTTTGAGGAATAATCTATAGGTATTTGGGTGATCAAGTCTTTCAGAGCTTCCTTCTTTGATAACATTATTGAGGACGGCAGGGGAAAGCCTGGTGTTTGTAATTTGTGTGTGCTGGCAGTTGATGTAGTGTTGTAGAGGGCTCATGAGGGCACCAGGCTGGTTTGAATGAAGAGGAACACAGCTGTGTCTTCAAGCCTGGAAACAAATGATGTTGTTAGGAGAGCACAGTAAGTCTTAGCTGGAAGTTTGTCTTCACTGGACTGTAGTTGAACTTGTCGTAGGTTTACGTGATGGATAGTGCCAACTTCTGAATAAAACTTCCTCTGTGTTCATCTAACTTTCAGTGGAGCAGACCCAGAGTGCAAAGCCAGATGAATCTTGCCTGACTTTCTTCTTTTGTGTCTTGACAGAGACTCTCCGTTATTACATGACCTGTAGTGCTGGGTACCCCAACCCTTTCCAGCAGGTGAGTGCAAGCACCCTTACCCCTTCCAGCCCTGGGTCTCCTCACCCTGCAGGGTGCAGGTTAAGTGCTCCTGGTGCCAGCAGCACTTCAGGGAGTGTTTGGTGTTTGCTTTAGGGAGTGCTCTGGCTGTTGGAAAAGCTTTGGTAGCTACTTCCCAGCTGTGCAGGAGATGCCACTGTGATTTAGTGAGAAGTTTTTTCCAACTTCACCACTACCTGTGCAGCTTCAGGTCCAGGACACCCCCTTAGAAGGGCCTGTGTGTAATGTGGTGAGAGCCATGGCTTTGTTGGTGGTACCTCTGTTTACAAGGCACTTGTCTAAAGAGCAGCAATGTGGAGACACAGCACAATTAATGCCAGCTTGGCAAACCCTGTGACTCCTGCTCTGAATCTCTTCTTGAAGGTTCTTTTGGGTTAAACAGTGGTTACACTCCACTCCCAAAATGCAGTCACTTCTGTGGGTGAAGGAGTGTTTTTCACAGATGCCTCTTGCAAACCTTTGAACATCCAAGGGATTTATCTTGAAGTATAAATGTGAGTCACTATTCTTTTGTGTGGGGGCAGAAGAACAGCACCTGGGCCCATTCCAAACTTTGTCGTATGCATCAGAGGCCAGAACAGGCCCACACCACCCACCATTTGGCAGACACCAGCTGCTTCACCGTTTATATTTAGGATTTTTTTAAAATCTTGTCTTCCTCTGTTTTAAAGGGTGGGGTAAAGAACACTTCAGGCTGTGGTTTGATGCACCTCTGCCATCTGTTGCATTTCTGGTTGCTCTGTGTACTCCCTGACATGCTATTGCATGTGGAATTCTCGTGGTGCTTTAAAGGGATGTGAAGGCTGCACCCTAATGCAAACAACTTCTACTGTTAATATTATGTCTTTTTCATCCATCTGATTTAGTAGAAAAATCCAGCTGTGTTCTGTGGTGAGAACTTGAGTGCTTTTTGTCTTTTCTTTCTCCTTCCCTTTTGTCCTAGAGCCAGCCCCAGCTGTGTGTACATTTTTGTGTATGTATTTTGCTCTTTGTTTATGGGTTTGTGTTTTTTGGGGTTTTTTTTTTCCCTTTTGGTTCTTCCCTTCTCCTCTTCTCTCTGTCTGTACTTCTTCCAGTTTGCTAAAAGTTAAACTTAACCCTATTGCAGCTGCACTCATGTCAGCTGGGACATCTTTAACTAGTACCATTCATACAGATGATGCTTCAGTATTTGGGAAACAGGATTTCAGTCTTTTCCCAGGAGATGTTGGTCCATGTGGCCTGAACTGCTGAAACATTGCATGTTTTGTGTTGAGCAGAAGCTGTCAGGAAGTCACAAGGCTTTGGTAGAAATGCAGGATGATGTGTCGGAGCTCATGAGGTCAGCGAGCAAAGAGCACCCCACCTCCAAGGTAACTCTCCTCGAGTTTGCTCTCCCTGTTCTTTGTGGCTTCCCTCAATTTTATACAGAACCCAGGATCAGCTCCTGCTAAGCATTCCCTTGCACTAATCACTTGTTGTTTGCAGGAGTATCTTACTCGGATCCAGGAGGTTTTGAATTCAACAGAGATCAACTTGCAGCAGCTGACAGCTTTAGTAGACTGTCGGAGTCTGCATTTGGTGAGTTCTTGGTAACTGGGCTTGAGCTAAGAAAGAACAAAGGGAGTATAGAGCCTGTATTAGTTTGGAGCTCCAAATCTCTTGTGGAAGTTTACAACAGCTTTTTACTTATTGATTCTAGCAGAAGAGGGAATGAGATTTTGGATCAAGTTAGCTTTGAGTTTAAAGCTCAACACAGGAGGCTAGGTAACATTTTCATACATCTACAAACTGCAGCCATAGAGGCCTTCAGGTTTGGGGTTTTTTATGCATAGGAAATAACTTTTATTATATTTTTTTTGTTATAAATTTTTCCATGCTCCATTTTGCCATGGAGTGCAGTGCCTTAGAGCAGTGTAGCATGGCCTTGCTGTTGTCCTCAGTGCCTTTCTAAAGGCAGAGACAGACAGTTCATGCTTCTGTTCTTGGGCATGGGACATTGTGAGGGAGTTGAAAGGCTTAATGAAAAATATTATATCTTCAGTTGGGTGGATAAGTTTGCCTTGGCTGTTTATTTTTGCTCCTCTTAAAGTCTTATTGTGGGCGGTTGGAAATATTTCTGTGTCTAAATCCAAGCTGGTCTTTGTGAGGGGAAACAAGGGTTAGATCATTTATAAAAAAACACTTGAGTCCCTGAAATAAAAATAGAAATATTCTCTAATTTATATAAATTAAATATATATATGAAATAATATAAATTATTTTATATTATTTTATATATTTAAACATATGTACAATATAATATTAAATAAATATATAAAATAAATTTATTTATATTTCTAATAAAGCAAAGGGAATGCAGTGTCTCTAAGAGTGTATTCTGGAGAAGGGTTTTTGAGTTAGAACTCAATGTTTACTCTGTGGTGATCAGGAAACTGCTTCTTTCCCTCTGCAGGATTACATCCAGGCTCTGACAGGCTTCTGCTATGATGGAGTGGAAGGCCTCATCTACCTGGTTCTCTTCTCCTTTGTCACAGCCCTCATGTTCAGTTCCATTGTCTGCAGCGTGCCACACACTTGGCAGCAAAAGAGGTACAGAGAGGGTTTAGATCCTGTAGCACTGTAGAGCTCTTTCCCAGTGAAGACTGGCTGCTGGATTTGTGCCCATGAGCATATGGAGCTCATTCCCACATGATCCCAGGAGTGTGAGGGGTGAGGCTTTATAAGCACAGGTCTAACAGGAAAAAAAAAAAAAGGTTTTGTTTTGCTCTGGCTGTGGTTGATACTAACATCTGAACCTTATTGTACTGGAATACTCTGTGTGCAGAGTATTCTGTACACTGTAGGACTGTGAGTCAAGTCAGATGAGTGATTATAGCTGGAATATAGAGGTAATGCTTGAACTATTGCTCTCTCTGTAAAATTCTTATTCTCTTACATTGTCTTGAGGCATTTATTCTGCTATGAGGAAAACAATTGGAATAAGAAGCAGTTTACACTTGCCTTTGTAGCTTTGCTCATGCTGAGGTGACTGACTTGAACAGATAATGGAAAGCAGGAACTGTTTTGTTGTCAGCAGCATGGGCAGGTGAGATGCAAATTGGAGCTGGTATTGGTGATGATAACCAGATTAATCAGTAAGTCTTTAGCAAGCCCTCACTTCACTGACTGGCTGCTGCACCACAGGCATTTAGTTAAAGTGGCATTGAGTTTTCTCCTCTTGCAAAAGAGCAGTAGACTGCAGCAAATTCTCTTCTGTGGTCTTGATTTTTGTGGTAAAATAGAAGGCCCTGAACAACAGCAGGAAGCTGGAGCTGGCCCAGCCTGCAGTGCCCACAGAGAAGTGGCGTTAGGAAGTGTCAGAACAGCCCCTGAGGAAATGTCTGGTTCCTCACCTCATCCAGAGGCAGCTGCAGAGACCTTACCACGAAGAGCCCAGCCTGTGGGAAGGAGAAAGCTTTCCCCAGTGGCATCCCTTGTGCTGCCTTCCCTGTGGGCTGCCCTGCCAACCCCAGCAGGCCCAGGCTGCTGCTGCCAGCTGAAGGCTTCCCTCCTGCATTCCCTGGAGCACATTTCTCCCCCAGCCTCCCTCTGGCAAGGGGAGGATGTAGTAGTTTATGGCCTGCAAGAGAAGGGTGCAGGCTGCAGTTCCTCGATCTTCAGTGCCACCGTGTGGTGCAGAAGCTGCAGGTGATGTTTGGGAGCTTCTAGTGGTGCCTGTGCTGTGCAGAACCTTTCACTAGCTTTAAGCACAGATTAAACATATTTCAGACCATGGTGCTCCGCCCCCTAATTAGGGAGATGAAATAGCAATGTGTATTATATAGGAGGGGCAAGAGGATATTATGGGAGGGAACCAGCTGGCAAACAGTTCTGCTCTCTATTAATTTAAAATCCTGACATTTTTGAGAAGGTAAAGCATTTAGACACAAATTTTGCAACTTAGGCTCTGTAAAGACTTCTGTGATTTTGCTGGAAGCTGAAGCAGACCCTTTGCAACCAGAAGAGAAGTCTACAGAGGCTTATCCTTAAGAGTTCTTTGGATGAGTCTACAAGGAAGGACACAAATTGCAGTTTTGAAGGATGTTTCTATGGGGTGCATGGCACTACGTCCCCATTGCCCCTCTTTTTTGTTGCTTGTGGGTTTTTTTAGCACTGTATATGTTGGGATGTGTTTCCATCCTTCAGTTGTACAACTGGGCAGTTGCAGGGTGTGTGCCAAGCCCTGAGAGAAGCCTGTAGGGAGGCTGGAGGGGATCACGCAGTGTGCACCTCCAGATGGGATCTGTGGGAGGTCTGAGTCACTGTGGTGTGGGCTGTGTTTCACACTGCCACCCTGAGGCATCCCAAACGGGTACAAACGTGGAGGTGTGGAAGATGACTGGGAGGTTCCTCGGATTACCACGGTTTCCTGCAAACCCCACATGAAGGGGTCACTGTAGGGTTCTAGGAGGAACTTTTTCTCCTTCTTGCAGAGGCTCAGATGATGATGGGGAAGAAGAATCAGCTGCCCAAGGGAGTAGACAGACACACGATAATCTGTACAGAGTGCACATGCCCAGCCTGTATAGCTGTGGCAGTAGTTATGGCAGTGAGACCAGCATCCCAGCAGCAGCACACACAGTCAGCAATGCTCCCGTCACGGAGTACATGTGAGTATCCCCACAAGAAGCTTCTCCACATTGCTTCCTTCTTGTTTCTGTTGGCTCCAGTGCTGAAAGGCACTTCTGACCAAGTGGTAAAAAAAGCAGTGAAGGATTTGCTTTTCTGGTTGGAGTCTAATGGGAGAAGGGAATAGCTTGAAAGTGCTGCTCTAGAAAGAGTTTTGTTGGACAGCATGCTCCAAAATGTGAACAGCTTTGAGCTCCATGACTCAGGAAAACATCTGAAAAAAAAAAGTAGGAAAGTATTGTCTGGGCTTCTTATTACACAGTGATTCTGATCACCAGAAGATTTAATTCTTCAGACAGAGCAGTCTTGCCAGAAGCCTCCCAAAAGACTGAAAGCCAAGAAAAAAACCTGTGGGCTCTCTCTTTCTACAGTATTTGCAGTCAGCTCTGACATCTGTTGGAGCTTGGAACTACCTAGTCGAGGTGGGATCTTCAGAGCTTTCTCTAGAAGTGCCTAACCCTGATTACATTTGGACTATCACCAGGGCCCATCTTTTTTTGGGCTGCCACATCATTTTGTTTATCCCCTTAGACGCTGTCCTCATTTTATCTCCATTTCTGCCACTTGGCAGTTCTGATGCTGCAGGGAGGCAGATTTTCACAAGGACCTATTTTTAAATCACTTGATGTGATTCATTGTGGGCCCTTCTGAGTAAGAATGTAAAAATAGTGCTCAATCTGAGGAAAATTATTATAGTTTTATGCCCTTGTCAGAAAAAGGGGATCCACCTGGCCTGTAAGAGAAGCTTTGAAGGAGACTGACCTGATACAGTAGTTTTGGGGGTGAGGATGCCCTGTCCTGTGTCCCCAACAGAGACCCTCCCCAGAGAAGCATGGCAAGTGCCCCGTTACCATGTGTGTCTTCCTTTCCTAGGAGCCAGAATGCAAATTTCCAGAACCCCCGTTGCGAGAATACCCCGCTCATTGGCCGGGAGTCCCCACCTCCCTCAGTAAGTCTCTCTTTACTGCTCTTCTCTGCTTCAGCAACTTTGGGGAATACACATTTGCCACTCCTGTGTACTCCCAAGGGAGCTGACTGTGCAGCCAAACACAGGATCTGGCCCATAAATGGCAGCAGCTTGAATAGACAAGCTGTGTCTCACCTGCCATGGAGAACAAAACCCTTCTGTGCTACTTTGGGCATTGCACATGGAAAGACTAAAACTCAATCAATTAACACTGGTAATCCTATGGGCCCAGTCCTGCCACCACTGAAGTGCATGAGTATCTTGATGGGTGACTTCAGCAGGATGATTCACTTGCATGCAGTGTACTTGCTATCTGTGCCAGTGGTTCCTCAAGTTTAAAAAGAAACTTGTTCAAACTGTAAATTCAGAGTTATTGCTGAACCTCTCTCCTTAATCTGCCCTAAAGAGATGGTAGAATGAAACCTGTATTATTTTTTTGTTGAGATTTTTTTTTTTAAATCTTTCTTTCACAACTGTTTTACTTTCTTTGAAATCTATTTTTGTATTTAATTTCCTATGGAGGAAAAAAAAAGAAACTTTCATGGAAGGTTTTGGTATTTGGAGTGGCCTGACAGCCATTTCTGTATGCTGGATAAAACATGGGCTTGTCTTCGTGTCTGGGTAAGAACTAAATGAATCTTGCCCTCCCTTGCTGGACCCTGTCAGCCTGATTTACAGCAGAACCTGGAGAACATGCCATCCCAGTGCTCACTAAGCCAGTAGTGTGATTACAGAGGATGAGTGGTAAAATGCCTGATGACCAGCCAGTCTTCAGGTATAGGTAAAGAAAATACACTCTGTGGTGCCTGGTTCAAACTGATGGGGAGGGGAGGAAGAGGAGGTTGGCGGATGAAGGAGTAGGAATTGTGGTGGAAATGAGGGCATCACAGTCATGGTTTCACTTCAAGAGGACCAGTTCATCTTGCTGTAGAGGAAGTGGAAATGTGCAGAGTGGATCCTTGTCTCTGTCCTTGGCCAGACCTCTTCCACCCTTCCCAAAGAGGTTTCCTGACCCGCGGTGCTCTGGTCGCGAGCTCTGGTCGCATTGTGCGGTCTCAGCAGAACCCCTGACGTGCTGCACTGCTGGTGTTCCCTGGGGCAGAAGGGCACCTGTTCCTTCAGTGTCCTGCTTCCCCTTGCCCTACAGCTCTTCTGCTTCAGAGAAAGCACATTCCCTTCCACGGAGCTGGAGTGAGGCAAGGAGTTCCCTGGTTCTTCTGTTGGTGTTAATACCCTGAGTGGGAATCTGAGTCCTGGTGCCTGAGGCTGGGGTTTGGGAGTAGATAAAGGCTTTTTTCTTCTGAGTAGCTTGGGTTGGCAGCCATCAGTGTGGGCTGTGGGAAGGTGCAGGGGCTGGGGAGGATGAGGGAGCAGCACTGCACCCGTAGAAAAGGGAGTTTCTCCCCAGGTGAGAGAAGGAACCAGGCTATAGAGTAAATGTGTTTCCTGGAGGGATGTAGTAGACAGGCAGTGGAGAGAAGAAAAATGCTGTCTATTCTCATATTGACAGGCAACAGGGAAAGGCTTTTCTGGGGTTTTTGTATTTGCAGCTCTCGGTAGCAGGTGGCTGAGACTGTACTGAGGCAGAAGAAATGGTAACTTTTCATAGCAAGTTGTCTGTGGGAGGAGAGAGATGAAAAGGGAATACCAATGCACACATCCCTGCCTCTTTTTGGGAGGGAGGAGAGGGAGATAAGCATCCAAGTAGGTTATGTCCAGTGGGTAGACAGAGCTGACCTATTCCATTTAGCTTTCTGTGAACAGATGGTGAAAACTAAGATGTGATGATCCTGCTGCATTGTTTGTCCGTTACTTTTCCTGGCTTTTTGTTCGTTTGTTTTGTGTTTTTCCTTCTCTCATTCCTTCTGTTTTCTCCTTCTTGCCACAGGGATATTCCCTTAGGGCGGTAGAACCCACCCTGTCGCTGACACACACCACGGTTTCACTTGCTTGCACTGTGTTTTTCATGCACGTTGAGGCTGCACTCTCTTTTTCTCTCTCTTTCTTGCGTCATCACAGTTGTATTTGGCTGCCATGGACAGTAGCAGCCATATGAGCTGGCAGCTTAAGCCCTCGGACAGTGCACGGACATACTGGTAACAGCGCCCGCAAATGGAACAGGTACTGCAAAAAAGGTCCTTCTTGCTCAACCCCTTCTCCACTCCCAACCACTCCCTTCATCCCTGCACTGTTTATCCCAGGCCAGTGCCTTTTATTTCTTCACATTCCTCCCCTCTGCACCTCCCACCCCATTCCCTCCTGCCAAGGGTTAAAATGAAAATCCGTTTTGGCTCTGGTGCAGACTCGAGGAGCAGTATCGACCTTCTAGAGGCTTCTGGTGCACGTTGTGAGGCTTACAGGTGCCCTTGCCTCACAAAAGCTACCTCACAGCAGCTTCAGCTTGGATTCCACACTTCAGAACAGCTTGAACACCGAGTGCTGAGTGCTGCTCAAACGTAGAAATAACCTTGCACTTCAAAAGCAGCATTAGAAGCTCTCCCATCACAAGAAGCCATTCTCTACAAGTAAAGAGAACCAATCTAGCAGCACTTCAGTCAGGAATGGTTGTCTTAATTCAGCTTTTGGCTCTCCTTGAGCCCTGCTGCTGTCCTGCTTGTCCTTAGTAGTCATAACACCCAAAACCATCAATATCAACCTGCCACAAACTTTCAGCTCATTTGTAGGATATTTAATTTTAAACTGTCCTGAAGAGTTACTTAAATTGCCTGTCAGATCTGTGTGCAGCTTTTCCTTTTGTCCTTACGTTTAAGGTCAGAAAGGAGCAAGTTCTTTAAAGAAAGCTTCCCTAAGGGTCCAGATATAATCACTAAGATCTATTTCATTCTGTTTCAAAACCTTTTACTGTTTTGTTTGTTCTGTGTGTGTCTGAATCATCCCATCCATGTCACAGACTGTGAGCAGGGCCCTCCTAGAACCATTTCACTGTCTGAACTCCTCATGGGCTGTAGTTGCTGGTGTTCTCCAAGACAGCCAATGTTTCCTCCCTCATCACAAAGCCACATGCCCACAGAAAGAGGAGGTGGTCTGCATTTTAGGGGGTTATATTAGCTTGGTTAAACACAAGGTGTGATTAGGGCTACCAGACAACTCAGGTGGTGTGAAGGACAGCGCTCCTCCAAGGGAACTGCAGCCACACAGTGCCAGGAAGGTGTTGCTTCCACTGGGAACAGGGAGCCTGTTGCTTTTGGCTCACGCAGTCATATCTTGCATTCTCTTCCCAGAAATACATGTCCATAAAGCTGCTGCTGTTCCTTCTTCTCTGCTTCTTCTGCACTCTTCTCAGCCTTGCACTGGATTCCTTTCTGTTCTGTTGGTGCTTGGTCTGCATCCCCGCTGCCCCTCGCTGCCTGCCTGCCTGCCTGGGACTGCTGGGAAGGGTCTGGATCGGGTGTCTTGATGCCTCTGCTGTGGTGCATGAATGCAAACAGCCTTGTCTGGAAGCATGGTGCCAGCACCCTTGAAAAGCTCACAGCTTTCTCCAGTCTTAAGCCTTGCTAAGACTGCTCTTGGGCCTCAGCTTGTGGTGGGTTTTCTGCTTTGTTGTTCCTGTAGGTGGTACTGTAGATGGTTAGATGGATCTGTTCCATGAAATAAAATATTGGTGAGGGTGGGGAAATTCTAGGGCCTTCATTCTAGACTTGAAATCCCTGGGCTGGAACATGACCTGATCTCAGTCTGCCCTGTCTTCTGTTTATCTATGGTCCCACCCAAGCTTAATATTGCTCTCTGAAGGGCTATGGAAAAGGCACTGCATTCTTTCCAAGGCTTTAAAAACAAACAAAACCAACAGAAGCTCTGTTCTTTTGACTTGAAAGACTTAAGTCCCTTTGAATTCAGAGCCCACTGGCTGGAATTAGCTGTTTCCCTGCATCTTGTACCTCCCATACATAATAACACCAAACCCTCAGTGTTTACTGTGCTCTAGCTGTTTGAGATCAACCTTTCAGAACTTGAATCCAGAAGCTTTGGTCTTTATTGGATTACCTGAACAGCTCTAGCAGGAAATCAAAGTCAGGGTAGCTCAAGAGAAATTCATGTGGGTTTTTAACCACAAATAGTAAATGGTTTGTACTCAGTCATGGTTTCATATGGTAAATGATCTTTCAGCATAGCTTAGTTAGCTGTGAAGTACTCATGGATTTCACAGGAGTCAGTACAATTTATGGCTTCTAAAATGAACTGATTATTCCCTTAAATCATTTTTTTTGCAACCAAGGATTCCTTTGTGCCCAGGCTACGTGTGTTAAGTGCCTAGCTAGTATGTGCTGGCAAACCACACCTAAGAAAGTTTATACCCTCAACAAGGCTGAATGTGAAGGAGAGGCTTTTATTTTCTTTGGAGAAATACAAAAATAAACCTGTGTGCAATCAGCTGTGTTTGTTGGAGCTGGCTGGTAAGTGACTGAGAGGCACTGTGTCAAGTAGCACAGGAGACCAGCAGCAATGGTAACAAGAACTCTTTCAGGTGCCCTTTTTGGGGAAGCTGACAGTGAGGTGGAGCTATGGGGTGAAGCTTGTCCTCTGTGCTGTTTTTGAAAGGGTAAATGAGGGTGTATAGGCACATGGGTACGGGAAGAATGACTGAATTGTCTGTGTTCTTTAACCTTCTATGAAAGCTCCTCTTTAAAGGAAACTAAATGCAACTGTGGACCTGACAGCTGTGGGCCTCAGAGTGGAGTCCAAGACCTCCTTGGTCTGAATTGTGCTCGGGCTTTCTGTCTTTAGAATCACTTTTTAAAGGAGTTAAAGACATAGAGATATTTTTAAAAGCAACTGAAGACTTAATTATTTTAACTCTGAGTAATATAGTTTGGTTTCATATCCCAAGTGGCAAGTGTCTGCTGATACATCTTCATCTGCTGGCCTGTCCAGATGTTGGGACCTGTGTGTTCCACAGCATCTTTCCTCTGCTTCCCAGCAGAGGATGCAGAGAAGGACTTGGAGGAAGGACTGCAGCATGTGGAGACAGCACTTGTACCTGGAGGGTGATGCTGGGATGAGATCCAGAGCATGCTGATAGATGTGCTGGTGAGAGTGAACAGTGAAGTGTTGGCTCTCTACTGCCAGGTTTCAGTCATATTTATCATGGTCATTAAAAATACACTTACAGAAAGAGTAACTGGTTCAGTTGAATGGGGAAGAGGTACAAAGGTGCAAAAATCCTGAGTTAAGGAGAGAACATCAGCCCTAACTCTGACTACTCTGAGTCTTGATTTGTTCCTTGTGATGGATTTGCAGGTAGGTTTGAATGTAAAATGCTCTCTGCTTGACTCTCCAGATCTTGTGTTCCTGGTTACTTTTAGTGACACTTAAACAACTGTGGGGTCTTTTCTTTTTGGAGGAAGGAGGGAATTCTTTTCAACTCCTCCTGCCATGATAGATATACTTCGTACATCTTTGAAATGAATTCATCAAGTGGTCCTCTTGATTTCAATGCTTTAAAGAAAATTTATGTTGCATGTTGTGTGCTGAACCGATATGACTTGTCCAGAAAGATGCACAATAACCTTCCATTATCTGAGATATATTTTTTTTCCCTAAATGCTTCTTACAAAGCTTTAGCTGGAACCTGGAAAAGTTCTCTGTTCATACTCATCTCCTACCACATCACTACAGAGAATGCAAATGGAAAATGAGCACTCAATTGCATTTTTCCTTCTAAGGCCCTCTTCTTAGCATGAGGCTTGGCTGTTAACTTCAGCATTGCACTACCTGAAATGTGCCCTACTTACTCTGTGAGGAAGTTCTTTGACTTCTAAACCTCTCTGAGCCTGCTGGGTTATCCTCCTATGTATTAATAATGCCCTAAACTTTATTTCTGAAACAGTAATCACATTTAATAAACTGTATAGATTATTGCCCTTAAAGTAGCTCAGCTTGCTATTTTCTATCTTTGCCCTCTCACTGACAAAAAATACTTCTTAGAAAGAACAGATGTACCTTTTGTCTCCTAAATATAGATGCCATTTCTGGGCCAGGGTTTTATATTAAGATCCATGTGCTGAAAAAAGTTTTCCAATTATGCAAGACACTAAAAGCTGAGTGTGCAAATAAGCCACAGGTGTCTTCATCTTGTGCTGATGGGATCAGCTCTGCCAGAGGAGCAGTTTCTCTCTTCTATTGTGCAGAGGTTCAACCCAGGTCAGTCTTTGAAGGAAAACTGATAAAATACTGTTAATTCTCTGAAAACCCCCATGGACAGCTGAGCTTTTGAGAGCCTAAAGATGTCTCATAATGTTCTTTCCCAGTGGGCAAGATAAATCATACCTCCTGTTGTGGAGCTGCCTTTCAGTTGTCTCTTTGCCAGCTTAACTGGCTATTTTATGTGGTTCGGTTTAAGAGGTGATAAAAAGTCAGTATGCTGAAGAGCGCTCCTGGGAAGGAAGCTGTGGATATTATAGAATTATTCAGGCTCCAGAGGGTATAAAAAGAGGAATGAAATGTCTGTCCTCATTGCTTGGTTGTTAATATTGTGGTAGCAGAACCCAGAAGACATCGAACACATTGGCATAAAGAGGCAAAGTTCTGTTCTTACTGCTGGGCATTATTCACGTGTTTTTCAGCTCATTATTCAAAGCTGAATGACACATGTTACCTCAGTAGCTTCTGGGAGCTGTTTTGGATTACACTGCTTAGAATAAAAAAGAGAGTAAGAGCAGCACCACCACCTCCAAATCGAACTAACCTTCATCTCTCTGACTTGCTCTTCTCACCCCCACGCTGGAGTCTCATCTGCTGCTGCACAGTGCACAGCTTGGATCCCAAACCACCCACCTGATAACTTGTTAGTATCATCCTGTTTGATGGCAGCCTGTTCCCAGCCCTGATATGGTCTGCTCTTTCTTGGGCATAAATCATTTTGTTATTCCTCACGTTCCTTTCAAGCTGCCCATCCCTGGCACGTGCAATCTTCTGGTGCCCTCATTGCTATAAAATGCAATGTGAAGATGCAGTGAGCACCCATTTTCTTTTCAACCTCCTTTTCTGGCATGGTTGAAAGCAGAAACATGACTAAGACAGGATGAAAGTGTGGGGTGGGTTTTTACATCTGCATCATTCCCATTTCCCTCTCTTCTCCCAAGCAACATATGTCATGTTTTGACTTAGTGACTATTGGATTTCCTTCTCTAGAGAGCTTGGGTAAGTCACCAGCACATCTGCACTGACCTAGCCAGCACCCCTGCAGCAGCCTGGCAGAATGTTACTCAGAGTGAACTTTGCAATGACTTGTGAAACTTTCCTCATAAGAGTGAGTCAGCAGCTGTAAATGCACACCATGTTATGCTGAGAAGCGGTAGAAATCTGTGGTTCCGTCGTGACATTAGTCATTCTGACTTAACTTTCTGTTTGTTTGTTTTGTTTTTTTTTGTCTTGTCTTTTCTTTCTCCAGTACACCTCCAGCATGAGAGCCAAATACCTCGCCACCAACCAACCTCGTCCAGATGCTGGCAGTGTGCATTAAAACGAAAAAGTGAAAGCAAAAAAAAAAAAACAAAAACAAAAAACAAAACCCACACGTGCAGTCAGACTAAACAATGTGCCAACTGCTGTGCCCCTGTGCTGTCCTCGTAGAACAATCCTGCTGTTCTGCCCAAAATCTAGTGCAGCTCCTTCTGTTTCTCCAGTCCAGACCACCCTTCCAACCTGGTACCTGCCCACTAAGTGGAAGCTCCTTTTGAATTTAAGCCTTCAGCTTGTAGTACCTGATGTGAAGAGAACAAATGTGTGCAGCCAGCAGCTGACAGCACCCAGGCAGGAAACTGGGCCCCCCAGCCCACGGGGCAGCTTACCAGAGTAACCTGTGAGAAACACGTGGTGAATAGCTTCTGCCCCCTTCTTCCCCCCTTCTGTTCCAAGAGGGACTTGGTGAAGGATGGTGGTAGATGATCTTCACTTCTGCAGTGGGACCAGCAGCCTGTCAGACACTGAAGAATCAGGGCTGGGTGCCTGTGGCTGGTGTGCAACGAGGGAATGCTGAGGGAATGCACAGTGCAGTGTCTCGCTGGGAATCCTCTGGTGCACTGCCCTGGGTGAGGGAGGAGGGAACTCTTTCCTCGTGGTGTCACTGCATATCCACTGGAATTGGTTCTAGAAGAACAAACCATTTCACTTCCCTGGTTAACTTTTTTTTTTTTTTTAAAAAGTCCATTAAGAAAATGCCTTTTTCTTTCCCTCTATATCTGTCATGTGAATTCTTGAGGAGGAGCAGGGGGGCCCAGCATCAGTCAGTTACCCTGTCCACTGCTCTGGACCTGACCTCTCTGCTCCATCAGGGAAGCCCAGGTATTTGCAGATGGCATTCTGGGTGCTGCCTTTCCTAGGCTGACACAGATCAAACAGGAGCCAGCCACTCACTCGGTGCCAAATTTTTCCAGGGAAAGACTTAAAAGACTTTATGGGGAGGTATTTTTGCACTAAAGAATTTTGGCTCTCTGATTCTAGATCTTATGGGACAGTCAGCTTGCAAAAGCAAGAGAAACTGGAAGCACCAATGGATTTATAACAAATGCAAGCCCTCCCCACAGGAATGATCTGTGAACTCTACTGGACTTTCTTTCCTTTTTTTATAAATCATAATCTACAGCACAGGGTTGCTGAAATGGCATTGAAGGAGGTTTTTGGAGCCTCAGTCCTAACAAACTCATAAGACTGTCAGTGTTCTAGAATCGGAAAGCTTCAACAACATTGTGACCGTCGGAACGGATTTATATTTTATTCTGTTTTGTTTAGTTTTCAAAGGCACATTGCTAACCACTATCTGACCATACTAATGCACATGTAAGGCATTTTCTAGACGTGAGACAGAACAAGGCTTGCAAAGGGGCAGCTGGGTGCCTGCAGAGGGCAACATCCTTCATTGGTGCTGTACTTCCCACTGAAGAGCAGTGCTCCAAAGGGCACTGACAGCTTCTTCTTGCTGGAAGAGGAGACTGCCTCTTGGGAGGTACTGTCAACTACTGCCCTTTCAGTAGGGTAACTCTGATGTTCCTTTTTGTCTTTTTACCTCTTAGTAGAGGCATCTTAGCAGAGCTGCTGAGCATTATATTAAATAACTGGCAGAGGAAATTGAGTGGGAAACATCTCTCAGACTGGAGTGGAGCCATTGGCAGAGGCAGTTCATTGTCACCTCAGTGATGTTAGGACTCGGTGTCTGTTTACCCCACGTTGGCTGTTTGGGGCACAGAATTACCAACCTGCCTTTACTCAAGTCAGTTGCCTTCTTGCAGTGAGGTGGGAACT
The DNA here is from genome assembly GCF_001522545.3 of Parus major. Lineage (NCBI taxonomy): Eukaryota > Metazoa > Chordata > Aves > Passeriformes > Paridae > Parus > Parus major. Next base: position 11,831,308 of record NC_031783.1, on the reverse strand, counting down.
GCTCCTGGCAGGCAGCTAAAGAGGGATCTGCTGGGAAATGGTACCAGCTCTGTGGCAGAGCAAGCTTTGAGACTCCTCTTAAAATAGAAACCACTACTAAACTGCAAGGCCAGCTGTTACCATTCAGAGGAGTGAGAGACAGGGAGGAGGCATCACCATACAGACAGGAAGAGAAGGGTTTGGAATAAACTTCACGCTTCGCCATAAATCTCTGGAAGCAGGATGTTCTTGCTCAGGTCTGAGTATGCCCTTTCAGACATGTTGGATGGGCTTCACACTGAAACATACCTCTGTTTTATCAAATAACAAGGGCAGGGAAACTTGGTCACAGGTGGTATGGAGGGACTCACATGCCCCAGGGTTTCCATCCTGTCTTAGAGCCTGCCAGGAGATGTGGGTGTGCAGGGTGTGCTGTGGTGATCTTGCAGGGCCCCAAGCACCCAACTGCTCTCTGGGGGGGAACCCCAACCTTTCCCTCACTTTGAAGAAAGAATCAAGAGCCATATAATCCTTATTAAGACTAAGTTGTTCTGCCATCATCCCTCCTTGTGGGGATGTGCTCCGATTGCTACTCACATTATCAGTTTTAGGGGAGCTGCCCTGAAATCTGTGGCCCAATCCTACCGGTGGAAGGCAAGTGTTTTGGAGGCTGTGGGGAACCCTGTGAAAACAACCAACTTCTTCATGCACAGAATGCACCCTGACTGCACTTTGGGCTGGGTCTGAATTGTCCCTGTGGCATTGTCTGTGCCACACAACAATGGGAGTGAGCCAATGCCTCTGTCTGCAGCATCTAACGGAGCAGCCACCTTGACCTGCTTCTTCCAAGGTCTGGCATTGCCACTTCCAACACCCAGAACAACTTCTGACAGTGTTTGGGGCTCACAGCAGGGCACAGCTGTGGAGATACGTGCTCTGTGACTTCAACATATAACTGGAAAGAATGTTATGGAGATAACGTTTTTCTCTCTGGAGGCCAGCACAACGTGACTGCGGTGTGAGCGGTGTACCTGTGTCCAGCCAGCACTTCCTTTACTTGACATGGATATTGCACTTTTGTAAAGCATCCTGGAACTCTGCTGCCCCGCTGCATGCTGTGCAGAGCGCTGGATAGGAAACACAGATAAATGGGTTTCTTTTGGTTTATTATTATTATTATTACTACTACTTTTTCTTTTTTTTTTTCCTTTTTTATTTTACTGGAACCTTGAGCAACAGTGTGGCATTTCTGCAGGCTGGTCTGAATGGATCTGCTGAAGAACAGATGGCCTTTGCCTATTCTTATGGCTGCGACATAATCAGTCTCATCCATATGGTCACATTTTGTCTGAGGAGGGGACTTTGAAAAGCCAAGATCTCCCAGACTCTGTGCCTCCCTCTCGGGTGAACAGCAGGTGCTATCTGGCAAAGACTCATCTGTTCTGGATGGCATTCATGGTTGAGGGAGTCCAAACTCTTCAAGCTGCAGGAGGTAAAGCTGTAGAGACTTCTCTCTCTTCCATCGTGTCTCTCTGTTTTTAATGTGACAAAATGCCAAGGCCATATCTCTTGGTGTGTCCCAGCTGACCTTATCAGACATTTCTCGTGTTACTGGTTGCTAGAAAAAGGGTCCAGAAGTCAGGGGAGCTGAGATTGGCCTCTGGACACCTCACTGGCTGCAGAGTGGATGGCAGCTTGTCCGGTTGAAGGTGACTGCATCGGTGAAGACACTTCATGTTACTTTTTCAGAAGCACAAATGTGGTCATTGGCTTGTCTGGTTGGCTTGGTTTATTTCCACTGCATCATCATGTGTGAATGACACTTTCTTTTGGAACTGAGAACTCTTCCAAGCACACAAACATCTCCACAATGTGAAATGTAAATAGCATGTTGGACTCTTGTGTCCAGTGTTCAAGACTGCATTGTAATTGTAAAGGAAATCAAATCAAGACTTGGCTGTGAATTTCTTGTGCTGTCTTGGGAATTATAACTGTAGTGTTTGTATCCTGTATGTATTATTAAACTGAGTTCATTTTGTGTGCTGATAAAAGGGTTCAAGCTAAGATTTTTAGCGTGCATCCATGTATCCAAATGTGAAGGATGGAGTGCTCCCTTCCCCTCCTGTCCTTTTTAAGTTTTCTCCATTTGATAGGTGTTGATTTTTCCGTGTACAGTCATCTCAGCCAAGACACAAGGGATGTTCATTTGAGTGCTTTGAGGGGGACACAGTGCATGGGGTTTTGAGTGATCCTAAGTCAGGAATTCCATAGCAGTTCCCTGAAACTACATGAAAAGTTTGGCCTTTCTGAGAGTTAAAGCATTTCTCAGGGAGCTGCTCAGCCATTGCTCACGAGAGCTTTGGTGCTGCAGGGTGGTGGGACAGGAGTGGGTGGGTGCCCCCAGAGCAAGGTCCAGGTACCTGCGGGAGCAGACCCGGGCTTCACTGCTGCTGCCCCCTTCTCTTCCTCCCAGCAGCCACTGAAATACCATTCTGAGCCCTTTGGAGAAGAGAGAAGTGTCTTGGCTTGTTGATCCCTGCCACCCTCCTGATTCCAGGGGAGATGGGGTGGATGGGTTTCCCCTTAGCTCGGGAGAGGAGCTGTGTTTGAAGCACTTCCTACCTGGGGTCCAAGGAGAAGCCAGGATCTTCCCCAGCTCAGTGTGTCAGTGCCACTCAGTGAACATCTCTGGGTGTGAGGGAAAAAGCCCTCTGGGGAGGTACTGAGGAGCAGATCTCATCATGCCTTGAGACAGAGACCTGGCAAGGCTTGGTCTGTACCTCCTTTCATCACAGCCTGCTTCCCTTTTCCAGAAACTGTGTGCATGCTATGGATGGCTTCCCTTGGCAGTCCAGGAGGCCCAGCAGAAGCGTGGGATGTTTTGGTAGCAGTTCCTAGATGGCTGACACATGGTTTGTGCTTTCAGGGGGGTGTGGGATCCCTGCCAAGCCGTGATGGTGAGCGTGCTGCCCAGCTGGGAGACGAGGGATGGGTTACTGGTGGCCTGGAGCTCCCAGGTGCTCACCCAGCCCCTGTGGCTGCATGAACAAAGTGGAACATAAATTGATGTACAACCAGAAAGTTCAAAATACTCCTTTCCTAAAGAGGATAACTGTAGCATGAAGCTCTTAGGTGCTCTGCATATTTGATACCACATTGCTCCTCACTATGCAATTCCCAACTCCTTCCTTCCTGTTCCTCCTCTAATCTCACACCAAGACTTCTCCAGTGGCCTCTGCCCAGGAGGCTGCTGAAAGTCCCAGAAAAGCCTCATTTCTTCCATTGTTCTCTGCACTGGGTGCAGCTGCCCAGCCGTCACGTCGCGTGCCTCAGGTCCCTTGGTCACGGGAGGCCCCATGAGTTTTATTCACATCATTCAGAGGGAAGTTTATTTTCTTGGACACTGTGCACAGAAACCTAATGGTGAACATGTACCTGGCCTTTTTGTAACTTTTCTGTTTTGTTTGTTTTTTGGGTTTTTTTTTTTTTCTTAACCATAATGGTTGTATATCATACCACTTTATATACATATATAATATATAAATATATATAATTTTTTTTTAAACTTTGGACCTGCTAGTTTCTTTCAAGTGTTCCTGCACTTACCCAAAATGTTTTTAAATTGTGAGGATTAAAGAGGATTGAGCCCATTTTTGTATCTTTACTTTTAATTCTGTAGTTCTATTGATTGTAACGTAGCTATTTTTTACTGTAACTTTTTGGTTTGCAAATACTAAACAAAAAAACCTAAATGTAATTTCTGTGGTTTCTATTCAGCTTGGGTTTCATGTTTTAAAAATAAACGATTTAAAACCATTGTTCCTGGTTATTGATCTGTGCTTTCTCCCAGAGAGGGCGTGGGGCTGGGCTGTGGGGATGTCCTCGTACCTGGGGGCAGAAGATGCTGGAGCAGCCATGGGAAACATCATCTTGGGAGATTCCTTCTGTGCCTGGTGTGTTTTAACCCCTGGAGCCCCCTCTGCTGCTTTGATTATTCCCCACTGGAGCAGCAGTAAACACGAGTGGGTCATTTCCACCGGCACAAGGACAAGAAGTGTGGAAAAACGGCCTGGGATGGTGCCCCACCAGCTGAGCCCTGCCAAAGGCATTCCTCTTCAAGAGGAGGAGATGAAACTCGGCTCACCTTGCCCAGTGCTGCCCCAGGGTATCGTGGGTTTGTTTTTAGTTCTGTTTGTGCAGCTCTCTGATCACGGGCCCACCACCACATCACTATCATGTAGTGAACTGAAACCTTTACCTTCCTCTCATTTTCCTGATCTGTTTTCTGCCTGGTCCTGCCAGTCAAAGGAGGCGTTGGGCTCCTGCCCCCATCCTGTGCTATTCTTGCCCTGACCTCAGCACCTCCCTTCCTAGGTGTGGGGATAAACAACAATTTGACTCTGTCTTTGTAAATGCTATGCATTTTTTTTCAGTGCTGTGAGTATGGCTGAAGCCCACACTCTTGCTCTCAAGTCCTGCCCATGAGTTCAGAACCACAGAGGGCTCCTTGTTGTGACTTACCCCTCATGGCTGTGAATCTCAACAGGCACCAGTTTTCCTCCCTTCACTAATAATTGACAGATATGTCTCCCCTCTCTTTTTTGATTCCCATCTAAAGGAGGAGCCCATGTTTTCCATCTTCATCCCTGACCTGAGATGATTAAACCTGCTCTCTAAAGCTCTAAAAGGGCTTGGAGTCAAGGGAATCTCATGGTGTGAAGGAAAACAAAGCCTAGGTCAGAGTCACCAGTGTAAATATTTTACCAGGTTTATGGACTCCACCAGGGATGGGAACATGCAAAGGCCTGGTAACCTCTCCCAGTGTTCTCCAGCCACCCCCAGGAGCTGCAGCTTCGTTCACCCTCTGCACTGCTCCCAGTCCCAGCAGGAGCAGGGCAGAGCTCTCCTGAGCCATTCAGGGCTTACAACAAACAGAGGGAAGGGTGAAGAATGTGTTTGAATAAACCTCCCCTTCAGATCAGCCTTCAGTAGTGGTCCCTTAGATCTCAGTCCTCCGAGATAAGGCAGGGAGGGGTGCCCTGGGGAGATGCTTTCAAACGCATTTGCTCTGTGGTGTGCTGAGCTGTGCTAACACGAGCAGTGCCTCCGGGAGCTCCCGTGGGTTGGTGGATGGAAAACCATCAGGCAGAGCTGGTGGCTGTGGGACACGGTTACTGACTGTGTGTCCCTGCTGCTGTCACCTCTTGGGGTGGGAAATGGCCCACACCACAGGGCATGTTTTCTGCTGAACGTGGCACTGTGCAGGCAGCCCCTGCTGCTGATGCTGCCCAGCTCCTTCCATCGGGTGCATTTAAGAGCTGGATTTGTTGTCCTTTAGGAGGGCCCAGTGGAGTTTTGCACTCTCCATGAGTCCAGGAAGGCAGCAGGCAGCTGAAATTGCAGCTCATCCTCTCTAACCCCTCCTGGAGCAGCCTCGTTCCTGAAGAATGACCCCATCTCCCCACCCCGCTCTGTGGTGCTTTCAGGAGGTCACATCCTCTCCTTGGTCTACAAGGGAGGCCAGGACAGAGCTGAGTGTCCACTGGCTCCTCTGCTGGAAAGAAAATCCCGATCAGGGAGACTCTGATCGCTCTGACCACGTGGGGATGCTGGAGAATCGTGCTTGGCAGTCGGGAGGGTTTGTGAGCAGAGGCAGCCGCAGAAATGCTCCATCCAGGGCTCTTCCTCAGCCCTGTCTCCAGCCCAGCCTGCACCAGTTTGGTTTGTGCCAGCACCCCAGTTTCTCCCAGCCCCTCTGGGAGTGGCCAGGCAGGGACAGAGGGTGGCCTGGCTGTGGCCACGTTGATGAAACACCCGGTCACACTGCTGTGCCTTCATGCTGCTGTGTGGTAGAGAGGGGATGGATGGTGGCAGGAGCAGAGGACTTTTCCTTCTGCAGCTGGTGTCTCCATTGCTGCTGGGGCCGTTTGCCCCAGCTCTGCAGGCAAGGAAGGCTTTGCCTGGAGCAGGCAAGTGTTTCTCACCGTGACTTCAGCAAAAATCCCTGCTCAGGGATTTTTTTAATCCCTCCCAGTCGGTGGAGGGAAGTGGGAGGAAGCACAGCTCCGTGCTCACCGCGAGGTGTTGCAGATGCTGGTGCTTCTCCCACCCGCTTCCTCTTCCCACCAGGCAAACCTCACGGAGCCTGGCGCTTGCACCCCATAAATCACCCGGCCACTCATGGTCTGTTCCAAACACATCAGCTCTGGGGCCTGTGCATGGGTTGCTCATCAGGGAGCCAGAATGGGCCCCTGCTCCCCAAGAGCTTTCTAACACAGCCCTAAGTAAGGGGGGCTCACCAGGCTGATGAGGACATGGCTGGAGCATCACCCAGTGCTGACACGGTGGTGACACTGCTCTGCTGTGCAGTGTCACTGCTGCTTTCAGGTCCCTGTCCTCAGCATGGACAAGCACAAACCCAGCACTGTTTCCCTGGTGAGACCACCGTGGTTTGGTGGGGGCTGAAGGGGGACACATCCACTGAGGAGGAGGAAGGAGGGGTTGGGAGCGGGACTGTTCGGTGATGCTGCGGCTTCGCAGATCTCATCTGGCAGTGCCGTGGGAAGTGTTTCCAGATGCTTTTAAGATGCTCAATTTATCTCCTCCTCCACTCTTGGCTTGCCAAATGGCTACAGCAGCAGAACTGGCCCCACTGGGCAGCTGAGGCAGACCAGAAACAGCAGTTTCTGGGAGCTCTGGGGCAAGGGGGATTGGTTTTGATAGATTCAAGGCTGATCTTAAAAGTCAGGAAGGGAAAAATAAACTTTGTGGGGCTTTTGGGTTATTTATTTTAACCACCTGCATGTTATGCAGGGGTGGGAAATAGTAGAAGGGTGAAAAAAAATAAAGGGCCAGTGGTTGAGAGCTATTCAGCACATCCCAGTGGTGTCTCGTCCATCCCACAGCCATCACTCTCTGCTGCAGGGCTTTGCAGCCCCTCGCTCCAAGGCAGACAGTGCTGGGGATGGATTAAGTCACCTCCAGCTGCACAGAGGTGGTGGGATGTAGATCATGCCCCCACGGGGGTCCCAGCACTCTCCCACCCAGCACTGGGACAGGCAGCTCCCAAAGCTGCAGCTGCATGCATCGCTCAGGCCCTGCGATTCGGCTGCTTTTATGTTCGTTTCCCACAAATATTCCAGTTTTCTGGGCCAAAGCAGCTGGAAGTGGCTCTTGGAGCCAATTCACACAAGTTTTGTTGTCTCCCAACACTGCCCTCCCACCCCAAGCCTCAAGTACTTCTCACTGCCGTCAGTTCCAGGATGGGTGCTTGCCCCATCGCCCTGCACACTTTCCCCTGGTGAAAGTCCCCACAGCCAGGCTGGGAACACGGTGACTCACATGAAGTCTGGGACTGCAAGTGACCCAAATGCAAATTCAATAACAAAAAAAAATAAAAAATAAAAAATAATTAAAAAAATAGGAGGTGGGAAACAACAAAAAGGACTAAACCAATGTGTTACTCTCTGCCCTCTATGTTGCAACCACCCAGGGAAGAGGAAAGCCTTTGGCCAGGCACAGTGCTGGAGCATCCCTTGGGCGCAGTGGTGTCGACAGCAGGGTCCATAGTGGCAGTGTCCCCAACAAGCCATGGGATTGTCCCCACCCCATCACCACACACCAGACTCTCCAAAAGGTACAGCTGCCTTATCAGCTGCCTCGAGCAGGCGAGAGTAAACAGGACATCCCACACCAGCACTGGGGTTCAGATGAAAGCAGCCTGGCCTGCAGAGTCTGCCAAGTATGCGAGAGCAGCAGGCTTTGCTTTTGTTTTCCTTTTGTTTATTAATGCCTGTATTTATTTACTTTTCAGCCCACGAGTAGGGAAAGGAGGAGGGAGAGGCTGGGAGCCTGGTGGGAGACAAACTTGAGGGCTGGTGAGCTGCCTGCCCCTGCTCCTAAATGCTCAGTGGGGTATTTCATATTTTATTTTATTTGATTTTGATTTTTTTAAATTTTTGTTTGTATTTATTTTACTTTTAAAGCCCCATCCAAGAGCTGCACCATGCCCAGCATCCCCCTTTACCCCTGCCAGGGGCTCCTGTTCCTTGCAGCAGCATCCCAACCCCAAGCCACAGCCCCTGGCTGCCCAGTGGGCACTTAACCCACATGTCCCCGTCCTGTGTGGGGTGCAGGGCAGGGTCAGGCTCAGCGAGGGTGGCAGCACCGCTGCTGGGAAGTGCCCACGCTGCCGAAACCGCAGCGTGTGAGCAATAGGGAAACTCGTGGGGCAGCAGACGGGTGTCAGAGCTTCCTGTGCCTGACACAGCTCCCTCCGCTGACCCCGCACCAGGGGAGGGCTGAGGGGCACCAGATCCTGCACCCAACACTCCATCCCACCAGGCAGCTGGGGCAGGGCAGCACTGCTCTCCATCCAGCCTTCCCCTCCTCCAGGGCACTGTTTGGGGTGGCGGGGTCGGGGTGATGCTCTCCGAGGTGACACACTCAGCCAGAGCCTCACCTCACCGAGGGCTGCAGGGCTTGGGGGACTTTGATTTTGGTGGCTGTGTGAAGGGTGAGCGGCTCTGGGAGGAGGGGTGGCTGCTTCAGCACACGCCGACTTCCTGCCAGGCTGTATTTTTAGCAGGGCCAGCCCTTGATAACCCAGAGATTCAAGCGAAACTGTGAAGTAAGTAAATGTGCCTCGAAGAGGAAAAAAAAAAAAAGGGTGTGCAGGAAGGCGGGGAGGAGGGGATGGCACAGGTGGAAACTGGTACCGGTGGCACAAACAGGACTGGTTTGGGGAGTGGGGGGCAGATCTTAGGCTATCGCCACAGCCCGTGGAAGCTGGGCTTGTTTCTAGCAGGTGGATGCTCAGTGTTGGCTGAAACTGTGGTGGAGAGGGTGAGGGGAGGGCTGGGAGGGAAGGGGCTCGTCCCCCGCAGCCCCCAAGCTTCCCACGCACACGCCTGGCCGCCGGCTGTTAACAACAGCCTGCTAACAACCGGCTCACACCTCATCCCACCGCCTCCCTCCCGGCACTGGGCCTGGGAAAAAACAGCCCTCAGGTGCCAAAGCCTGTCCCAGCCTTTTGGGAAGGGGAAGGAGGAGAGGACCCTCACACCCTGGGATGCAAATGGCCAGCAGGATCCCAGTACCCGTGGGAAAAAAGGGATGGAGGGGCAGCCCCTCCTCGGGGCATCCCTGAGAGCTCGGCCAGAGGTGATAACATCTGCGGGGGATCAAGGGGTGTTCAGAGCAGCACATCCATAAAGAGACACCGGAGCCCGGGACCAGGTGACTGTGGTCAGCAAAAAAGCCGCTTTATTGGTGACCGCTCCCACGGGAACCCCGTGGCAGCGATCGGGTTCAGGTCCCTGAGAACACACTGTCCATGCTGGTTCCCCTTCCCACATCTATTGCTTTAAACACATCCTAGTTACAAAAAGCACAGAGTGACATTCCAGATACTGGAACATATAAATTAAGGTAAGTGATAGTTACAAGGCATCGCAATTTTTTTTTTTTTTTTCTTTCTTAAACAGATTATCAAAGGTCAGGGATTTTTCTTTTTCTGGTCCACAGAAAATGTATAAAAAGCATTTTAAAATCTACATATTTCTCAATGTGGTTTTTTTTCTCTTAAAAAAAAAAAGGCACAGTAAAAAAAATACTGGCTCAATAACATATTTACAACACACCCATTATGGGCTATTTTCACTCAGCTTCAAGTTGGAAATGTTCAGCTCTGGCTCGGCCCAGGGGCAGAGAGAGGGATGGTATTGGCAAGCAAGGCAGCTCTCGGAGGATGCTGGGCCCCTCTCCCTCCCTGGATAAATCCCTCTCCATCAGGGAGAGCACAGTGGAGGGGTTGGGAGATGCTGCCTGCCTGTGGCAGGTGCCCAGGGCCAGGGCAAGGCTGGAGGATGCTCTGGCCCCGCCGGGAACATCCACACAGCCCCAGCCAGACCTCGAGGTGCTCCTTTGCAGAGCTGCAGGGCTGCCCCAGCCGCACTGGAGGGAGACCCTGGACAAACACGGTGCCCACCGCACTGCAGTTCCAGAAAAGCCCTCCTCCCACGCCCGTATTTATAGAAAGTCTTTACACCAGTCTATAAATAGTTCACCCGCCGATGCTGCCGGCAACACTTCACCCTGTGCGGGGGAAGCTCTGGGAAATGGAGTTAACACCAACATCAGCGCCCAGCCCTCCCCCCTGCCTCCCTCCAGAGAGGCTGTCCAGCACCCGGCAGCTTTGCAGGACCCTGGACATTGCCATGTCCAGAGGCTTCCCCTGCCCACCTCTGCCTGCCAAGCCAGGGAGCAGAACTCACAGGGACCCCTCATCCGACCTGGGAGCCAGAGCTTTGCTGCTGAGATTTTGGGACTGGGAGAGAGGATGGGGTGGGTTAAGGGAGCAGGTTGGAGGGTAGATGCAAAGGAGGGAAGAACACACCAAAAAAAAAAACCAACTTAACATTTGAAATGAAAAAAAAACAAAAAACAAAAAACCAAGGAGAAGCAAGCCCGGGGTGGGGCAGGGCCCCGCGCTGCGGCCGCTCCCCACGCATGGCGTGGGGCCCGCCAGCCGCGGGACACCCAGTGGTTAAGTGCTCAGTTCCCGTCCCTCTCCACCATCCCGGCCGGACCAGGCAGCGGGCACGGGCAGCCGGGCAAGCAGGGAGGGGTCAAGGGGCCGCACAGCAGCCTTCAGTACACACACACTGTGCAATACCACAGCAACGACGTCCGTCCGTCCGTCCGTCCGTCCGTCCGCCTCGCGGCAAGGCCGGACCGACACACCCGCACGCAGGTCCCGCACGCCCGTCGGATACCGGGGAAACTCGGGACGAGGTTGGAGGGCACGCGCTCCTCCTAGTAAACCATGTTGGTGGGGCACCACGGCGTGTCGGGGTACAGCAGGCAGTGCACGGAGCGGAACCTGCGGAGGAGAGGAGCAAAGCTGAGCACGGGGCGGTGGCAGCCCCAAGGCAGCCCGGTTTGGGGGGGACAGGGACCCCCATCTCACCTGGATGGGTCCTCCTCAACAGAGAAGGCTCCCTTCATGTGGATGGAGTTGCGCTTGTTTTCGAACATGCCGTAGCTCAGTGTCACCTGCGGGGCAAGCACAGAGGGGTGAAGTGGCTGATGTGGCCATAATGATCAAGCAGAGGAAAGGGGAGCTGCAAAATTCACCCCACTTCTCCCAAAGCCTCCAGTGACGCCTCACATCATCCCACAGGGATAGGCCAATGCGGTTTTTTCCCTCCGCTGTTTTGGTCACACATCAATCAATAGATCAGCCGTGATGCCCAATTTGTAGGTGACAACTTGGGGTACCTGTTTGTGGATCTCCGACTTGGGCACCTGGTGGAGGTTCTCCAGGTGGGAGTGGAAGAGGTTGCTCCGGATGAGCTTCACGCCCAGCACGGACTCGATGATGTAGCCGATGGTGCAGTCGTCGGGCAGGCGGATCTTCTCTGCAGTGCTCATGAAGTGACCCCCACTGCGGGGAGACAGAGAGGGGCTGCAGAGGAGCAAAGCCCAGGGGATGTGGGCACCCTGCAGGATTCTGGGGTTGGCCAGTGGGTGCCCAGCTCTGATTAAAAGCTAGTTTGGAGGAAATTAAGCCCTTCCCAGCTTGTTTCCAAGCTCCCTGCAGACACCCCCAGAAAAGCAAAGAGAGAAAGGTTGTGGGACATGGTCCAGCACCCTTCACCTCTCTGTGCCCTGGGGACCATGAGGAGTCCCCATGAAAGAGCAACACCAATGCTCTTACCTGGCCCAAGGGCTCATCTTCAGTGCCAGCCCCCGGCTGATACAGAACCCTGCTCCACCCGTGGCAAACCAGAAATGCACAGGATGCTGCGAGAGAGGGGAACCAACGCAGTGAGACAACAGCTCCTTCTCCACCCAGCACAAATTAAACAAACCCCAAACTCTCCCCATACTCACCATCTTGTTCTCACTGATCCTCTCCGTAGCCTGGATGGGCCGGTCCAGGCTGGGCTTCCCGATGTAGATGTCCTGCGTGTGGGGGTAGCTGGAGAGCAGCTTCACCAGCATCCGCACGTTCACGTAGTTGTCATCATCCACGTGGCAGAACCACCTGCAGTGACAGCAGTGTCACACCCAACCCGGGCAGCTCCCCAGGCCCCACACTGAGGTACAACCCCATAACCACAAATGGTCTCTGTTTGCACCCCCCTCAGCCCTGTCATGGCCCACAGCAGCCCTGGGCACCGCTTACTTTCTGCCAGACTCGATGAACTTGTCGTACTCCACGGCCATCTTGCAGGACAGGGCCTGGCGGCTGTGGGCAGCCGAGCAGTTGGTGTTGATGACGTTTCCTGCGGGGAAAAAAGGGGGGTCAAAACCCAGCACTGGTGCATTCCACACATCCCCACGCACTCAAATGGTGACACTTCACCACACACATCCCAGGTGTGCCAGGGGGATGGAAACTCATGGATGATCCCAATGCTTAGTGACCCACATGCTATGCTGTTTTGGGCAAATGATGAATTTTTGGGGCAATGTCTTTTGTGTCTATGTGAGAGAAGGAAAGGGATAAATAAGGAATGTGGATGCAGCAGATGCACCATAGATCAGCCCTATCCATGTTTTAAGCATGATGCCACCCCACATCACCTTGCCCAGGGTGCACCAGCCACCCTGGAGGTGAAGGGGTGTCTGTGAGCCCTGAGTTTCCCCAGGACATGGTAGCAAAAATCCTGCCCTGTTTTGCTTGCCCAGCTCAAAGGCAATCACTTCCCAGCCTGAAAAGGAGTCATTTGCATGGGGAGAATAGAGCATGCTGACCCCAGCCCAGAAAATGCTCCCATGAAACTCTGTCCGCGTTGCCATGAATCCCAGCTCACCCCAGGGACAAAGTGGTGCAAAGGCACCCCACCCTGTTACTGTGACCCCCAGCAGCATCATGCAGGGCACGGGCTGGGCTGACTGGGGAGTAAACCTGTCCCCAGATGGGTACTTTAAGCAGTGGGTGCTCTAAGCATTAACAAATTGTGTCATTCTCAACCCAGGTTACTGTGGCAAGGGCTTTTTCAGAGTTCCTGGGACAGACCCTATGCCAACTGTGCTCCACAGGTGGGAGACCTTTCAGGGGACCTGGCCAGGTCACACACACAAAGGGACAAGAGCCACAGACTCACGTGCTTGCTTCTTCAGCTCCTCATCCTCTCCGTCAGTGAAGATGAAGGTCTGAAAGAGAAGACGAGGCACCTCTGAGGACCGAGGGGCTGAGACCATGTGGCTCTGGATGTGACACAGCACCCCTGGGATCAGTTCCTCCAGGAGAGTGGTGCTGACTTCTTCCCCCTTGTCAAAACCCCAAGTGGCACCGGAGAGCCGGGCACCCACACAACACACCCAGCTTCGGACCAAGAAGGGTGCTGAGCTCGCCTTGGGAGCGAACCCCAGCCCCCGCACGGAGCATCCCCATCCTCTTGCCTTTTGCACAGGGAGCAGCTGGCAGGGAGATTTTGGGGGCCACAGGGGCTGTCCCCAGCACAGGGCGAGGCAGGGGCATGGAGGGGAGCAGGTGCAGAGCGCGGCCTGATCTGAGCAGGGATTTCGGGCTTGAGCCGGCGCGCGTGGCCGCGGATGCCAGAGCTGCCGCCCAGGCAGGTGTGTTTGCCCATGGCGCCGACTCCCAGCCGCGTCCCCACCTGTGTCAACAGCACGTGGCTGTCCTTGGCCACTTGCACAATACCTCCTGGACTCCTCTCTGCTCCTGTGTCCTACCCAAGGGGGCTGAGACCCTGGAGCCTGTGAGTGCCACTTGGTAGCCCCGAGGAGGAGATGGTTCCCCAGTGCCCCATCCCAGCACAGTCCCACGGTGCCAGGCAGCACCTGACCTCCTCCCCAGGCCCCTGAGCTGCCTGCCTGGCTGCACTCCTCTATTTACACAGCTAATTCCTGGCATATGTCACCCAGCAAGGAGGACTGGAGGGGCTGCTCTGGGCCTGGGATTTGGGGAAGGACGAAAAGCAGGAGGAGAGAGCAGGGGGGTGGGAAAGGCATCACCATCAATCAGCGGGCAGCAAACAAAGCTGGAGGAGAGAAACCACAACCAGCTGCCAAGCGCTATTAAAAACCAGACGTGCACAAAAGGGCAAAGGAAGAAAGACAAAAGGGCTGGGGGGGGGAAGGCAGGAGGCAGCAGAGGGGGGACGATGGAGCGCTGGGGATGATGAATTACAAGTGAGCTGGAAATTGGGTGCCACCCCGCAGCCGGCCCCGGGAACGCGCTGGGGTTTTGTGGCTTGTTTGAGGAGCTGGGTACAATAGTGGGGTTGACTTTACTCAGCGAGGAGAGTTAAGCGGGCAGCAGTCATTAGCATACAGCTGCACTGGTTAACCCGGCCCTGTTTGCTCAGGTCCCCAGCCGGGGCTGGTGGGGAGAGCCCAGAGCTGCAGCGAGGCTCAATGGGAGGGGACAGGGCCACAAGTGACCTTTGGGGCTTGAAAAGGAGAAAAGAAAAAGTTGGGGGGGGAAAAATGATGGAGGAGGTGGGAAGGCAAGTTCTCACAAATGCACAGCCTGCTGTGAAGCCTGGCTTGTGGGGAGGGACGGAGGTCAGGAAGGCTCTGAGCAAAGGGGATGGGAAGTGCTGGTGAGGATGGGACAGCTGCAGGATGGGGACCCACCAGCTGCAGGACCAAGGATGCCCGTGGTTGCTGTGTCTCCATGGACACATCACTGCTGGGGTGGCACAAGGTCAGTGTTGTGTGTACAGGAGGGGGGGTCACCCCCAACCAACTTGGGGTACAGATGCTGCTCCCCATTTCCCTCAGGTGCTCAGGGAGGGGTCAAGCAACTGCCTGGGGTACAAATTGAGCCAGGGCAGCAGGACAGTATCCAAGGATGCCCGAGACAACACCATCACACTGGGGGGTTGGCACTCCAGCCCAGGTTTCAGCCTCGCTGGAGGGGGCCAGGGAACACACAGCCTGTGCACAGGCAAGACAGAAAATGTTTGCTTGATTAGCTCAGAAGCGCCGTCCAGCAACTGCCTTCAGCTGCTCCAAAAATAACCCTACAACTAATCCTGCACTCAGCCTCTATAAATAGACCACAGGGACAATTGTTTATTACTTGCCTGCACCGAAACGTTTCATCCTACCAAGGCTTCTCCCCTCAGCCTCTCCCCACACCCATCCCTGTAATATTCCTGCTGTGTGTGGACCAGGTGGCACCTCAGGGACTGGGACAGGGGCACACAGCTGCAAGTCACCCCATGTGGGCACCTACTGGGGCCTCACAGGCTTCCCACATCCCTCTCAACCCCACCATGATATTTGATTAAAACTAAACCAATTGAAGCTTCATTTTTAAAATTAATTTTGTAATTAATCTGTGTTTTTTGGAGGGGAGATGCACCCTGCCTGCCAGGCCCTTCACCTGGGGCTGCAGGAGAGGGGAGCAGAGGTGACAGGCAAGCCTGGGAAGGGATAGGCCAGGAAAGGATGAGAATAAGTGAAAAACACAAATCCACCTTTGGCATCTCCCATGTGGGATGCCAGACGTGAAAGCAGTGTTCAGTTTATTATAGTGGTGCAAGTGGACACTGCAGCCAACATCCCTGAGCTTTCACCTATAAATCACCACCTCCAGACCCAGCAGGGCCAGAAAGCACTCCCAGCCCTTACACCCACCTCTCTCCCACTTGGCCCCTGTGCCTGCCACAGCACAGAGGGGTGCAAGAACCTCTTGGACCCCTCCCGCAGTAACTTTTCCTGCTGGGTGCAGGAGAGGAAGGGCCCGCTGCCCCCCTCCCTCCCCTCCAGCCCCTGCAGGAAACTTCATTGTTCTCAGAACTGCAGCTTCAAGAAACACAGGATGCCAAATCCCTCCCGAACAATAGCTGCCAGCGCTCCTTGCAGCCCCGCGGCCGGGACTGAGCGGCACCCGGGATCCCCTTGGCCAGAATGGGCTCAGCCCCCCCAGGAGCCAGGCAGCCACTGCCTCCTCCTCACCCTTGGGGAGGGCTTTTTTTTGCTTTTTTTTTTTTTTTTTTCCTGCCTCCCCTTCATTTCTCCTTTCAGGGTGACTCATTTCCCCTCCACTGGTGGAACTCGTGGGTTGCTCATGGCTGGGTGCTGCACAAGGTGTCCCACCAGCCAGGGCCACCCAGGGGTCACCCTCTCTGTGCTGCCTGGCCGAGTGGTTCTGTGACTTCCCAGGGTGACAAACTCTCAGCATCTGCCATGCCTGCCACCATCCCACCCACCAAAAGGGGAACCTCGGCCAGGCAGGCACCCCATGAGCCTGTGGTGCACAAATCCTGACCCTGTGCCACATCTCACTTCCCCATGCTGGGAGAGGATGGAGCGCTCTGACACCCTTCTCACAGTGACCCCACCTGGGTGCAGAGGAAAGAAGGCAGTGAAGAAGTGCTGGTTGGGGGCCCTCAGTCTCCAGCTGGACAAGAGGCTCTGGAGCAGGTCAGGATGCTGCCAGAGCTGCCCAGCTTTGTGTCCCCCACAAATGTTCTTCTTTTCCCTCCAGCCTTGGGGTTTAGGGGGGAAATCCCCGCCCCTCTTCAAGAAGTTGGGGGCAGTGTGATGGTGATGTCCTTGCAATGGCAGCGTGCCACGATGGCAGCAGCCCCAGTCCATGGTGGTGGCTTTCCCCAGGACCAGGGGCAGGTCTGTGCTGGCACAGGATCCCAGGGCTGGGATCTGCAGAGGCGAGGAAGGGGCTTGCAGGGCCGCGGGCCCTTCCTCCCCCTGCTCCTTTCAGCAAGAGGAAGAATCCTCCACTGTAATTTTAAATGCTATAATTTTTAATAACCCCCTCACAAACAATGAGCTCATTGTGTGGCAAGGGTCCCCCACCCTCCCGCCTGGTGCTCCACGCGCCGCTCACCGGCTCCGGGGCTTTTTTGGGCAAGGACAGCAGCATCGTTTGGGACAGGCAATTAAGGGGCCCCCACCCCTTAAACCCACACAGGCTGCCCCGGGGGACAGCAGGGAGGGACCCTCACACAAGATCCGAGTTCAGCAGAGCTCAGCAGGCCCTGGCACACAGCCCAGGGCTGGGGGGAGGCAGCTGCACCGCGGAGCTGCTTTGGGATGAGCGGTCCCTGCTCTCAGCCGCCCTGGTGGGAGTGCGAGTGAGACTCGCATGCCAGCACACTCCAGCATGTGGGTGGGGACCCTGGCCAAGGTGCTAGAGAAATGTGGGAGCCGCCATCAGAGGAGCGTGCTCTTTGGAAGGCAAAGCCGTTCCCTTTGCCCCGAGAGCAGGAATTTTTCAAAGGCTGCAATTACAGTTCTGAGCGGGAGGCAGCCAGCGGATCCCACGCTGCCGGGAGCGCAGCCCTGGCGGGCTCCGAGGCGTGTGCCGAGCTGCCTGCAGATCTCTGGGGTGCCCCAGGGACACCCAGCCGCCTTCAGGGTAACCCCAGGGGCAGCAGAGGTGTCTTTGGCAAGAAAGCAGCGGATTTGGACTTGCTCCTGTCCAGGATTTCTGCTAAATGGCCACTTTCGTCCCCCCTCTCTTTTCTTTCAAGTGCAAAGTTTCTCCAGCCCGAACTCCAGCATCCAGCATAAGGATACCGAGACAGCTGGAAACTCTCCCCAAAGCAAGGAGGGGAAAACCCATAGCTCTCCTCCAAAAGCAGCTTGTCCGGCCTGGATTGTGCAACCCAAGGAGGAGATTTAGAAGGGAATAGGGATGTGCTCTCCCTGTGCAGAGGCAGGAAGGAGAAGGGGGTGCCCTTTGCAGTGTCTTGGAGGTGACAGAGGGCAGGAAACAGGGACTATTGTGGGCAGAACAAAGAACAGCCAAGGAAGGACACAATGGCTGTTCCCCCTATCTGCCAGGGTCCAGGCAGGAGCTACCTGCTGGATTTAACCCCTTCTCAGCAGGGTCTGCACTCTCCTGCCTGGCTAATGAACAGCCAGAGGCAGGCTGGGGTTTGAGTCAGAGGAGATCGGGAGAAAGAGACTCAAGTATCAGGCAGGGGAGATTCTCAGCCCTTGGGCAGGAACTTCCCCATGTTGCTGAGGCAGCTCACATGCCTGAGCACCCTTAGAAAAACCAGAGAGAGAGGATGAGCAGAGACAGGCTTGACTCAGACCAAGAGAGATGTTTGAGCAAAGGCAGTGCCCCGCTGCCACCAAATCACCCTCCTGGGATGGAAACCGGGGTCCAGGCAGGGAAGAGATGCAGAGCTGCAGGGAAGCAAGAGAAAAGAGCCCCATAGCACCAATCCCACACTCTGCAGGCAAAAAACCCCAACCTGCTGTTAAGTTTGGGGAAGGTCAGGGTGTCTCAAAGCCTCCCGGAGACAGCGGCTGTGTCGGCGTGGGAAGAGCGGAGCCAATCACCTCCAGCAGCGCGGCTTCATCCCCTGTGCCTCGTGTCCCCACCGCCCTGCCTCGCTCCGCAGGAGTTTGTGCTGCCTCCAGCTCTCTCGGCAGCTCCTTGTCCTCAAGTGCTGTACAAGAGCCGTCACTCAGCGGCTTGGCTTGTCAGGCAGGCACCTCGCCGGGCTGCGGCCCCCCTGGCTTCATGGCCCTCATCTCTAGGCAACCTGACCTGGACACGGCCGGCTCCGGCTCCCTCGTTCCCATGGAAAGTGCCACACAAGAGGCTTCGAAGCCTTTTCTCTGCACCAGGAGAAAAGGGGCTTTGTTAGCTTGCCCAGGGGGACAGCGTGAGAGCCGAGCCTTGGGGCTCTGGGAATCCAAACAGACAAAC